>NW_020665189.1:3777946-3913510 GCF_002925995.2 Terrapene triunguis | reverse complement strand
TGATGCTGCCTCCATGGCTGACTCTGCCCGGCAACTAATGATGCTGCCTCCATAGCTGACTCTGCCCAGCGAGTAGTGATGGTATCTCTGTCCCTCTCCCCCAGCCATTGGGAGCTGTGGGGACTGGCCGCGTGTCTGCATGCGTCTCTCCTCCGCAGGCTGCAGTGGGGAGGTTCTCGGGCCGGGACTTTGAGAGCCTTGATTTTAACAGTCTTGATCTGTTGAACATTAATGTGCTACTGGAGTGTATGTGCTCTCATTGTATGTGAAGTATTGCTAGATGTGTTACTGAAATATGTTGTGAGGTTGGGAACACCCACAACCAATCTTTCAGTTACAACAAAGGAGTGGCCACCAATAGCCAGACAGCATTAATGGCTCACCAACGCCATTCCATTATCCCAGACACTTCTCTGAGAAGGTATGTACACCGTGGGGACAGACTAACTCACATCACAACAAAGATCTTTTAAGAGAGAGACAATGACATCATCCTTTCCCTTCCCCCTTTCTTAAGGTAACTCTGTCTGACCTTTATGCCTACCAGTATAATCACTTATAAATCGATCTTTCTGTAGTTAAACTTATTTTAATGTTTTATCCTTACCAGTGAGTTTGTCTAAAGTGCTTGGGAAATCTGCTCAGGTTACAAAGGCTGGTGCATGTCCACTTTCCTATGAAGAAGTGGCAAACTAAGAAATGAATTTACACTGCTCAGGCTTCTGACCAGTGCAAGACGGAACAATTCTGGGGTGTAGGGCTGGAGCTGGAGGGAACTGGCTGGAGCCTTTCTATTGATGGTTCATGAGTGGCTGGGAAATCATTCATGTAACTCAGTTGGGTGGGTCCTTGCCTGTGGATGTCTGGTTAAGTGCAGTGCCTATCAGGTTTGTAGCTTGACATCAGCATCACAATGTTAGGGATACCCCAAGCTGGTGGGTTTTGGAGGGCTCAGCAGTCCCATAGTCCAGGCTGCACCCCATCACAGCACCCAAACTCCCAGCTTCCCTGAGAGTGTCTCTGATGCGGCCACGTGTCAGTGATGGGTCGCTCTATAGCCCCAGGAACGCCGGGCAACACACAGTGACCCCACGGTGTCAAGATCAGTGCCACAAGGTCCACTCTGCTGGCTGGGGACAGAGGGGCCCAGTGAGAGGTTTGTGTGTGGGGGGCAACTTTAATCATGATTCCAGGGGCTACTTAGGCACCTGAAAACTCTAGGGTTGCTTTTTTTCCCTGCAGATAACTTAGAAATTAAATGACAGGAGCACTGTATCTAATTCCTATATAAAGAAGGGGGGGGGGGGGAATTAACAAAAATCAGTTATAACCATATTTTAAATATATATGTAAATTTAGAGCAATAGGGACATAATACAGCAAGATATTCCCAATCCCACACTCTGAGGTATCAGTTTTGGAGCCTTAACACAGATATCAGAAACAAGTTTGATACTTTGTACACTCTCTTTAGTAGAGATAAATGAATAAAAATAAAATCTGCTTACACCTGCAATTGTTGGTTTTTAAATGTCTTATATTCCAATTTGTGAAGAGATGAATGAGACAGTTAATTTCTTTACAGGTAAATAAATTATTGAAAACAAAACACTCCAGATAGGAGCTAACACAATAGATAATGCCGTCTTCTCATCTTGGCAAAATGGTCAATGGCCTTGTTGATATCCGGGTGTTCTGAAGCTTCACGTTCACAGGCTAAAATTACCACGTCACCTAAGCGCTTGTCTCCCACTGTGGATTCTAAGTAGTTCTTTACTCTCTGAGCACAGAGAAATACCTCTCCATTTGATGCTGTAGACACTAGAAGGCTCAACACAATATCTACAATAGACAGCAAAGACTGGAAAGCCCTTGCTAAGTCCATGAGAACATCCAGAATTCAGAAATTGAAGTCCATTTTTTGGTGCAATGTGCTTCTCAGCAACTTCGACTTCTGCATCCAGACTGTCAAAATCGGTGCCTGTTGATCCATAGTGATCTGCAATTATTTTCAGTTTCTCATATGCAAGAAAATTTTCACTCTTTGGGTCACACGCAGTTAGTACAGAAAGCAAACTGGAGTTGAAGGTGCATCGTCTATTGAGCTCTGCCAGAATACTGTCCAAAACAGGATAGTAAAAATCAGATTTTATAGATTCATGCGTGCTCTTGGGAACATCATGTGGAGATGACTGACCCAGTGTACTAAAAACAAAAAACAAGGCCAGCTTGGAGGTTATTTTTTTAGGTCTTATTGCCGTTTTTGTATTGCTGTGCTCAGCAGTTGCGACTGCCTGACCCGGAATAGCAATTTCAAATTCCTTGGCAATGATTTCAGCTTCATCACATAGCTCCTTCCATTTGCTTTCAGATGTTCTCATTTCTTGAAGAGCAGCAACATTGATTGCTACTAATTCCATGGCATTAGATAAATTCAGGTTTTCATTTTGTAATTCTGAAATATTATTAAAAATCTTGAATATTCTTCCCGAAACCAAGAGCCTCAACAGAAAGGAATAGCACTTTAGCCTTGCCATCAAACCCTCGCCAGTGCTAGCCGATGGGCCATCAGCTCTCTGAACTGAAATGGCTCCCAAGTGTTTCCATCTTGCATGCAGTTTTTGGAGGGAGTCAAACCAGCACGAGCGAGTTTCACATAATCTACCTAGCTCAAGCACCTTCTGGCCTAGCTCTTGCTGTGCCTTAACAAACAGTTCATGGTGCCTGCAACTACTGCTAAAGATGTACAGGTCCTGAGCAAACGCAAAGACTTCCTGACATTGGGTGATGCTGGAACATGTGCCTGCAATGACAAGATTAAGCCTGTGAGCATGGCAGTGCACATAAATGGCATGTGTAATCCTTTCCTGAGTGCGAGCTTGTACATCTGTTAAATGCCCACTCAGCAGAGAAGCTGTATCAAAGCACTGGGCAACGATGTAATTAATATCAAGCTTCAAATGCTGTAGCTCTTCAATAATCCTTTTTGAAACAAATTCAGCATTTAGATTTTCCATGTGGAAGCAACCCACAGATCTTTCCTGAATGATTCCTTTTCAATGGCAGCGTAAAAGGAGACACAGCTGTTCTTTTCTTGATGCATCTTTAGTTTCATCAACACGGACAGAAAAATACTTGGCTTGTCTGACCTCTTCAGCAGCGCTTTCTCTCAGGACTGCTGCAGCAGAATGTATCAAGTCGTTCTGGTACTGGTGAGAGGTATCGTGTCCATACGTGCTTCTTAGTTGATTCAAAAGGCTGGGGCTGACCAGAAGCAACCAGCTCAAGCATTTCAATGAAATTTTCTTTATTGCTAGAGTTGTGTGTTTCATCATGCCCCCAAAAAGCAATACCCTGTTTTGCACAGAGCATGGAGACCTGTAAGAGTGTTTCAATATGCTGGCAATTTTCAGCTATGACAGCCTGATGACTGGAAACAAATTGATCTGCGACACTTTTCAAACTGCTGATCCTAATTGTCAAGTAGTTTTACCACGAAATGAAAGCTGCTTGATGCCTGGAACTGAGTGAATGTTGTTTTAACAAACTATGAAAATCTTTCCGTTTCTTAAAGCCACACTCAATGAATCTTCTGTTGTTGAATTGTTCTCCTGGTCCAATTGTGGTTTGAGAAGCAAAGTGACGGCATGGAAAGCAAAAAACAGACTCCTCTACAATGGAGGGGTACAAAGAAAACCAACCACAGTTGAAACGTCAACCATTTGTAGAAGGGTATCCATCTTAGGCTGTACTGGTTGTTCCTCTTTGTGCAGCAAGATATCTATGGCCGTAGAAAGGTTGTTTTTCCTGTCATGAACAGGTAAACTAGAGTGACCAGACAGCAAATGTGAAAAATCGGGACAGGGGGTGGGGAGTAATAGGAGCCTATATAAGAAAAAGACCCAAAAATCAGGACTGTCTCTATAAAAATCGGGACATCTGGTCACCCTAAGGTAAACTCTGTTTAACAAAACATTCTGCCCCCACTGGTGATGTCAGAGCACATAGGACATCCTTAGATGTGTAATTGGTGGCCACTGATATAGAGTAACTCCTCACTTAAAGTCGTCCCGGTTAACGTTGTTTCGTTGTTACATTGCTGATCAATTAGAGAACATGCTCGTTCAAAGTTGTGCAATGCTCCCTTCTAACATCGTTTGGCAGCTGCTTGCAGGAAGAGCAGCTTGTTGCAGCTAGCTGGTGGAGGCTTGTAACCAGGGTGGACCGGCAGCCCCCTTATCAGCTCCCCGCTCCCCTAAGTTCCCTGTGCTGCAGCTGCCCAGCAGGCTATAAATCGGCAGTTCAGCTGTCCCTTCCCCCACTGCCATGTGCTGCTCCTGCCCTCTGCCTTGGAGCTGCTCCCAGAGACTCCTGCTTGCTGTGGGGGGAAGGCGGGGGGAAGGGAGGGAGCTAATGTCAGGGTGTCCCCCTCCCCCCTGCTCCTGCACCCCGCTTACCCCTTCTCCATATAGAGCAGGGAGGGGACACGGACGGAGAGAGACAGAGAGAGCTTGGGGCAGCAGCTGCTGTCTCAACTTCCTGATCCACTTAAAAAGACAATGCACTTAAGAGTGGGTCAGCTTACTTAAAGTAGCAGTGTGCATCTTTCTCCCCCACACACAAGGTGTGTGTCTGTCTCTGTCTGCTATGCTGTCTCCCCTCCCTCCTGTTCATGCTGCCTTGATGAGAGGCTACAGTAACAACAATGTGTTAACCCTTGAGGGCTCAGCCGAGTGCTAGTTCATCATTTCGCAGCAAGGCATTCCCTAGAAATATCCCTCCCTCTTCTACCCTCTAACTTCACCACCTCAACCAAGCTTCACAATCATCATAGCTGTGAATAGTATTAAATTGTTTGTTTAAAACGTATACTGTGTGTATATCTATATAATATATAGTTTTTTGTCTGGTGAAAAAAATTTCCCTGGAACCTAACCCACCCCCCATTTACATTAATTCTTATGGGGAAATTGGATTCGCTTAACATCGTTTCGCTTAAAGTCGCATTTTTCAGGAACATAACTACAACGTTAAGCGAGGAGTTACTGTACTGGCACAAGGATCATTATCCAGTCTGTTTTTCTGTGTTGACTGCAAGACAATGTTACTTGAGGAAGCATTTACACAGTTCATTTTCAAGGATGGTTCTTTATTGTCACAATTTTCGTCGTCAGGGGCCTTTCTTTTTAAAAATTATACAATATTCTGCTGCTGTGCTGGTACAGGTATCATTGTACTCTGGAAAAAAATCAACTTTTATGCATAAAACAAAATATAATAAGAATAGTGTCAGTTATTTTATTACTTTATTTGTATTATATTAAATATTTTTCAAAGGCAATGCCTGCAATGCCTTTCAATGAGGCAGTGAATACTTTTGCAATTAATGAAGCAAAAAACATGAAGCAAAAATAAAAACAGGTTGGTTTTTTGTTTTACTTTTTTCTCCTCCCCCTCCCCCCCAATTATATGGAAGGTTTGGAAATTATTGCTACTTCCACTCTGATTTGGTTTATAGTAGTGCAAGTGAATCAGATGTTAGAGAGTGTGTTATTGGTGAAGACAAATCATTCTGCAAAATGAAACTGAAGATACCAAAGGAAAAAATGGTCAGTGAAATGAAAAGCTATATAAAGCATGACAATCATCTGCTCAACACACTAGTTAATCCAGAAAGAGAAGAGAAGGAGACATTTGTGTATATGAGCAGAATTCAACAAGGAACTCTGCATGGAGGTATGCTTCAGGGATCAGTCTATCACACACTGAAGCAATAACTCTCTCTCTCTCTCTCTCTCTCTCTAACACTTTGTGTTACTGCCATTTCTCTATTTAGGCGATTGTTTTTCACTCCACTAAAAACGTATTTAATTTTAATATACATGATTACTTTTTTCTTGTATTAAGAATGGGAATTTATTTTTCTAATTATTTTGGAAATTATGCTTATCGATCACAATCATGTACGTAACTCACTAACATCTGACTCCATTACTACTAGTATCAGATTTGGAACTGCATTTATTTTCATACGAATATATAATTAAATCATATAATTAAAAATACAATTTGAAAATAATTGACCTTCATCTGCACAGTGTCGAAAGTTATATGTTTAGCTAATGTTAATGACACATCCATATTCCATAGTTCCTTCACCCCCACCATCATCCCCCATGAAACTGGCACTGCTAAGGTGAGTACAAGCTAAATTTACATTCTAGAAGGACACTATTATTTATTTAAAGTGGTACAATCAATGAATGACAAAGCACAATATAGTAATAAGTTATAATAATTACTCCAGCCAGGACAGGTCAGGCATTTTAGAACTTACTACTCAAAGAATTAAATGTAAACGTGAGAGAAAAAATTATGAAATGCACAGACCAGTCAAAAAACTAAAATAATAGCACTGTAATCCTTAATGAACTTGGAAAGAATAAAGTTAGAGAATATATGTGCATTACACATTTCGACAGGCAGTAATAAAAACAACAACAATACAATCCCCTAAACTAGTTAAAAACTATAATAATACTTTTTTAAAATCCCTGGTCTATTATTATGTGTGTCTTTTCAGGCTGTCAGGGCAACAAGCATTAACTTTGTAAGAACTTCAGCTACATTAGAACATAAGATTATTAGGAGTTCAGAGAAGTTGCTTTTACGCTTTGATGTAGTTCAAATAAACAAGGTACTATATTTTAAAATGAAGCAGACTCTACCTGAAGCCTGTCCATGAGCTTGAGCGCATACTGAAGTGACAGAATTTATGCTGTAAGCAACTTAAATGGACGATTTTTGTAATTGAAGTAAAATAAGAGGCCAAATAATGACACACGCAGTTTTAAAAAATACTTACCAGAGAGAAGGGAAAACCACGTCAGAAAAGGGGAATTCTTCCACCCTCCAGTGTAGACACGGGACTGTTTCGACGTAAGAACTGGCACCGTGAGCTGAGAAACTTCCTGCTGAAGTGAAGGAGGTGGTTGTGGATTGCAGGATTTGTAGGAACAGGCTGGGAAAAGAGGCAAAATAAACATGATGGCACAAACCTCACATTTTAGATAGGTGTACGGTTTGTCAAATTACAATGTGGAAGGAAAATGGGGAGGGCAAGTGCCCCCCAAATGGTGCCAGGGAGCAGAGGGACCCAGTGAGGGGAGGCAAGGAATGAGGGAGAAAGAGGAGCAAAGCAAGGGATTGAGGGGGCACAGCAAGGCAGCTGGGGGAGCAGAGGGGCCAGGGAGGCAAAGGAGGTGTCGTCCCCCCCAGTGTTGCATAGGGCTGCAGCCGGGGCTTGGATCCTGACGGGAGTGGAGCGGGAGAAGAGAAGGGAAGGGGAGCGTTGCCAAGTCTCACTCCCCCTCCCCCCAAAAATGGCACTGCCTTTTAAAACAAGCCCAACCCATTTCAGAGACAGGGGAGTGGGGGTGTTTATAAACATTCCATATTTTTTTAGTAATAATGTAAATAAACACAAGTGTATTATTTTAATTGTAATGTGTAACAATGCTGTGTGCAGCAAGAGTAGAACTAGAAATAAAAAGGTAGGGGAGTGGGACCCGCATGCAGCATCTGGCCCCCGACCCCCACAAGGAACTCAGGGTAGGGGAGTGGGACTTGCATGCAACATCTGGCCCCCACCCCCCTGCAAGGAAGGGCTTCCACGCACTATTTCCCTGCTGCAGCATCCCACTCTGGGGAGGAGCGGGGGGCTTTGGCTCGGCCTGGCCAGCCGGGTTCCACCACCTCCCCTGGGCTGGGACTGCACCGCTAGCCCTCCCCACACCGTCCCACAGCCGTTTGTAACTGCGGGAAGCTCAGAGCCGCAGACACCGGGACATGCCACGCGCCTCCCCCCACCGCGCGGGGCTTTTATCTGCGCCATGCGGGTTCCGAGGAGGCTGGAGGGCTGTCTGCTACTGAGCTTCCCGGGCACAGCGGCATCGCCCTGGCGTCCAGACCCCGCCTCCTCAGCCGCCCGGACCCTGCAAGGCGCATAATAAGGGTATGTCTACACTACGAGAGTAGTTCGATTTTACTTAAATCGAATATGTGGAATCGATATTGCAAAGTCGAACGTGTGTGTCCACACTAAGGACAGTAATTCGACTTTGTGAGTCCACACTAACGGGGCAAGCGTCGACATTGGAAGCGGTGCACTGTGGGCAGCTATCCCACAGTTCCCGCAGTCCCCGCTGCCCATTGGAATTATGGGTCGAGCCGCCAATGCCTTCTGGGTAAAAAAATGTGTCGAGGGTGCTTTTGGGTCAGTGTCGTCATCCGTCCGTCACTACCGCCGTCCCTCCCTCCCTGAAAGCGCCGGCGGGAAATCAGTTCGCGCACTTTTCTGGTCAGTGACAGCGTGGACGCCACAGCACTGCGATCATGGATCACGCTGTGACCATCGCTGCAGTTGTGGCCGTTCTCAACACCTCGCAGCTTATCATACACCTTTCCCTGAGGCAGATGCAGAGAAATCGGGCGAGGAGGCTACGGCACCGCCGTGAGGGCCTGAAGTCGGAGAGTAGCACAGAGCTGTCAGAAACCACGAGACCCAGCGCCCAGGACATCACGGTGGCAATGGGTCATGTGGATATTGTGGAACGGCGATTCTGGGCCAGGGAAACAAGCACGGACTGGTGGGACCGCATAGTGCTGCAGGTCTGGGACGAATCCCAGTGGCTGCGAAACTTTCGCATGCGGAAGGGGACTTTCCTCGAACTTTGTGAGTTGCTGTCCCCTGCCCTGAAGCACAATGACACCCGGATGCGAGCAGCCCTGACTGTCCAGAAGCGAGTGGCCATAGCTCTCTGGAAGCTTGCAACGCCAGACAGCTACCGGTCAGTCGCGAACCACTTTGGTGTGGGCAAATCTACCGTGGGGGTTGTTGTGATGCAAGTAGCCAACGCAATCGTTAAGGTACTGCTCTCAAAGGTAGTGACCCTGGGAAACGCGCAGGTCATCATAGATGGCTTCGCCGCGATGGGATTCCCAAACTGTGGTGGGGCTATAGATGGGACTCACATCCCTATCCTGGGACCGGACCACCAGGCCAGCCAGTACATTAACAGAAAGGGCTACTTTTCAATGGTGCTGCAAGCACTGGTGGACCATAGGGGACGTTTTACCAACATCAACGTCGGATGGCCGGGCAAGGTTCATGACGCTCGCGTGTTCAGGAACTCTGGTCTGTTTAGACAGCTGCAGGAAGGTATTTACTTCCCGGACCACAAAATAACTCTTGGGGATGTGGAGATGCCTACAGTGATCCTCGGGGACCCAGCCTACCCGCTAATGCCCTGGCTCATGAAGCCCTATACTGGCGCCCTGGACACAGAAAAAGAACTGTTCAACTACCGTCTGATCAAGTGCAGAATGGTGGTGGAGTGTGCTTTTGGCCATCTCAAAGGGAGATGGAGAAGCTTACTGACTCGCTGTGATCTCAGCGAAACCAATATCCCCATTGTTATAGCAGCTTGCTGTGTGCTCCACAATCTCTGTGAGAGCAAGGGGGAGACCTTTATGGCGGGGTGGGAGGTTGAGGCAAATAGCCTGGCTGCTGATTACGCCCAGCCAGACAGCTGGGCGATTAGAAGATCCCAGCGGGACGCGCTGTGCATCCGGGAGGCTTTGAAAGCAAGGTTCCAGACTGAGCAGGGTAACCAGTGACTGTTAAGTTTGTGGACACAGAAGCTGAACCTCCAGTTACATACCCCCTTCACCCCCTTCCCAAAAAATAAAATCAGTTCTATTTTGTCAATGAACACCGTTGTCTTTATTACTGTTTTCGCGGGAATGTTTTAAACCGGGGACGCAGACTGTGGCGGGGGGCGGGTTTAGTGTTCTGATGCAAATGATGCTTCTAAACTCCAGGAATGACAGGCTCCGCAGTGGTGGACTGGTTGTTTCAACGGAGCCTGCCAGCACTCCTGGGCGGGACTGCGTGTATGTGTCGGCTAGGTGACTTTCTGGCAGGAGGAGGAGGGTTACAGATCCCCTGCTGCGTGGCTCTGTGATCCAGGATAAGGACCGCTGCATAAGATCTGTAACTGCCCTCCCCCGCCACAAAGTCACAGAGCAACCCCCTCCTCCCCCCCAGGACATGAAAACCATCTCCCAGACTGACCAGGGTCACTAGTGACTGCACTGTGTATGTGTCCTGATGCTGGATCTGACCCCGCCTCTGTACCCTGCTAAAGGTGACTGTCCTGTCCAATTACCAAGCCCCTTCCCCCCCTTCAAACAGACTCTCCTCCAAAAGAAAGTCATGGAAACAGTAATTAACAGAAACGAATATTTTATTATGAATCACACATGAAACGTGGGGGGTGAAACTTGCACGGGGGCTTCTGTGAGGTGGGTAGGAAAGGACTTTTCAAATTTTGGGGAATGAGAGCCTTCTAGTGCTAGAGCAGTCTGCAGGGGTTGACTGAAAGTTTTAACGGCCCTTGCCGCCCCTCCTTCTTTGTACTTTGGGTGAGGGGGGTGTGGGACTTGGTGGCGGGGGAGGGCGGTTAGAGATAGACTGCAGCGGGGCTCTGTCCTCCTGCCTCCGGTCTTGCAGAACATCCACAAGGCGCCGGAGCGTGTCCGTTTGCTCCCTCATTAGTCCAAGCAGCTTTTCAGTAGCCTGCTGGTCCTCCTGACGCCACCTCTCCTCCCGTTCCATGACTGCTCGGTGCATTTGTGACAAGTTCTCCCTCCACTGTGTCTGCTGGGCTGCCTGGGCTCGGGAGCAGCCCATTAGTTCTGAGAACATGTCTTCACGCGTCTTCTTCTTCCTCCGCCTAATCTGCGCTAGCCTCTGGGAGTGTGCTGACAGGCTGGGTTGGGAGACAGTCGCAGATGTGTCTGTGGGAATGGGAAAAAGGGAGTGAATTCCTGAGACAGATAAATGAAGTTGTGTACAAAGAACCTAGTCTTTCTCTGTGAACAAGACCATGCACTCCACCTCTCACATGCGCACTCAGGACAAGGTCGAATTTTCGGCCCTCGCCTTCAGTGCCTGGGGTCTTGCAGTGGTCTTTGCAGTGGTCTTGCAGTGATCTGAGAAGCGTGGCAGGACACCTGAACTTCTGTAGCAGGCAATCATGGTAAGCCCTAGACTTGTGGCTGCTTAAAACTTTAATAGGAGCACTGGCCTCCTGTCACATTGAAAGCAATGCCAGTCTCAATGCCAGCAATCAGGGAAGCATAAACTCTGCCCCTGTCCCACCCCCTCGCGGCTGTCCCAGGGAAAGATCCCTGTAGGCTGCCCCTCTCCCTCCATCGCGTGGCTGTAAAGCAGTCCCAATACTAACATTCCCCTCCCTAATTCAAAGCAGGGCATCATGAGCGACATCACCCTCATGAGGATCTCGGACAGCGAGAAGAAACGCATGCTGAGGGAAAGCATGCAAAAACCAGGGCCGTATCCCGCTATGCTCTGCCGTGCGATGATCCCTGAATACTTGATTGTGTCGTGGCGGGGAAACGTGTGCTACCACGGAGGGCCCAATAAGATCGCCCTACCCAGGAACCTGATGAACAGGCTGGAACTGTACCTCCATGAGACCTACGAGGAGTTCTCCTATGAGGATTTCGCGTCTATCCCCGGCCATATTGACCGGATTTTCGCGTAGGTGCACTGGGACTAAAGAGTGGAGCGTCTTGGGCTGCATAATCATGAATAACCGGACATTGTAAAAAATTTTTTAAATAGTTGGGACTACATAGTGAAGAGCCCAAGGCAGAGAAATCATGAGAAACCCTTTCTTGATATTGTAAATATTCCAGTTTTGTTGCAGATAAATGTTTACATGTTTAAAGCACTTTAGGAAATAAGCCATTGTTAATATTGTAAATAATTCAGTTCTGTTAAAAATAAATGTTTAGATGTTTAAAGCACTTACTGCTTGATCCTTCCCCTGATTCTGTGTCCGGGGTAAGGGATGGGGACGGTTGGTAGGGGATCTCGGTAAGGGTGATGAAGAGCTCCTGGCTGTCGGGGAAATCAGCAGTGCCAGCGCTGTCGACTGCCTCGTCCTCCTCATCTCCTTCTTCATCTTCCCCGTCCGCTAACATGTCCGACGAGGAACCGGCCGCGGACAATATCCCATCCTCAGAGTCCACGGTCACTGGTGGGGTAGTGGTGGCGGCCGCACCTAGGATGGAATGCAGTGCCTGGTAGAAACGGGATGTGTGGGGCTGGGATCCGGAGCGTCCGTTTGCCTCTTTGGTTTTTTGGTAGCCTTGTCTCAGCTCCTTGATTTTCACGCGGCACTGCGTTGCATCCCGGCTGTATCCTCTCTCTGCCATGGCTTTAGAGATCTTCTCGTAGATCTTAGCATTCCTTCTTTTGGAGCGCAGCTCTGAAAGCACGGACTCATCGCCCCACACAGCGATGAGATCCAAGACTTCCCGATCAGTCCATGCTGGGGCCCTCTTTCTATTAGATTGCACGGCCATCTCTGCTGGAGAGCTCTGCATCGTTGCCACTGCTGCTGAGCTCGCCACGATGTCCAAACAGGAACTGAGATTCAAACTGCCCAGACAGGAAAAGGAATTCAAATTTTCCCGGGGCTTTTCCTGTGTGGCTGGTCAGAGCATCCGAGCTCGGACTGCTGTCCAGAGCGTCAACAGAATGGTGCACTGTGGGATAGCTCCTGGAGCTATTAGCGTCGATTTCCATCCACACCTACCCTAATTCGATATGGCCATTTCGAATTTAGCGCTACTCCTCTCGTTGGGGAGGAGTACAGAAGTCGAATTTAAGAGAGCTCTATGTCGAACTAAATAGCTTTGTGGTGTGGACGGGTGCAGGGTTAATTCGATGTAACGGCGCTAAATTCGACATAAAAGCCTAGTGTAGACCAGGCCTAAGGAAAACCTCCGACGTCACCCCCGCCCAACTCCCAAAGCCCGAAGTAAAGCGAGACTCCAATAAACAAGCCCAAGAGCCCGCGCCCCTGCAGCTCAGACCGCGGCTTATATAAAAATCCGATTCCGCGCATTAGAAGCGGTGTGGGCAATCTGCATTAATTTGGCTCGTGCTCACCTCTCTAGGCGCTGCCATCTTGGTACGGATCGGTCATAGCCAGGCGCTTGCGGTAGGACCCTATAACGTTTAATCTCTCACTTTAGTCATTTACATTGCCCCGCCCCACTGAGAACTCTTAGAGCTCTCGGAGAGAGTACATTCTCGGGCTGGCTTTAGCTCAGCGGTTCCTTCAACTCTCTAAAAACCCAGCCCCTCCGGGGGTTTGAGACCCGTGGGCGCTGTCTGGCCTTTCGCCCCAGAGATCCGATTTTACTCCTGCGCGCGCGGACCGGACAGGGGCTCAGCGCTAATTGCTCTGGCCGTCACCGCTTCGTCCGCGCTCACTGCTCTCAGGCTCCAGCCCCGCAGGGCCTTGAGACTGAGCTTCCAGTGGAGGGGAGGAGTTCGTGGGGCGCAGTGAAAAGCCCTGGCTGACACCCTGAGAGCGAAGGGCTATGAGGTGCAGATGGATGCCCTGACTGTCGGAGCCCTGGGAGCCTGGGACCCCTGCAACGAGCGTGTGCTGCGGACCTGCGGGATCAGTCAACGCTACGCACGTCTCATGCGGCGCTTCATGGTCTCAGATGCCATCGGATGCTCCAGGGACATCTACATCGAGCACATCACCGGCCACCGACAGTACCAGGAAGCATGAGCCAGAGTGACATCGTTCTCCCACTACGAGAAAGGGACCAAGTGACCTTCTCGGTTGGATCATATGAACTGGAACCATAAACTCCCTAAACATTAAATCTCACCAAATGAGGGTCAATCCATCCTCATCATCATATCCACTCATTATACTCCACACCCGAACACAACCACTCTATGAACTTCATACCCTCATATCTCAATGTCTGTACTTTGACCCATCAACCTTTTACCCCCAATCGGGGATATTGCAGACTATGTATTCCTCATGCCACCTGATCTTAAACCAAACTTTGCACCCTCGATAATCTGTATGTTATTCCCTGATAACCAGAAACTTCTATGCTCAAACTCTGTTCACTATTTATTTTTTTTTAACATCATCTTAATAAAATTTTAAAATCTGTTAAAAAAAAAAAAAAGTCCCAGGGCCCCGTAGCGCTATCCCAGCAGGGAGCCTCCTTCGCTCCATGCGCACTGGACAGCCTGGGAATGGTCTTTTGAAGTAGAGGTAGAAACAGCCCCCAGGTTTGCAGTAAGAAAGAGGCAAGTCCTAGCCAGGCCGGGCTCTGACTCCATGTGCCAAATCTCTCACACTGCCCAGCTCTGCCATGCCCTGGGAGACACACAGGGCTTTGCTCCCTGCGTAGTTGTGCAAGATGGTATTTTCTCATAGTAAATAGGGCAGAGCAGTGGCACCAGAAGGCGGTTGGCACTGCCCTAGTACCCAGCGGGCCTCTGTCCTGGCCCAGGTGTCACAGTCATTTTAATTGCAAACTCAGTTTTTTTAAACACAGGACATGGCTTGCTTAGAAAACTGATTCTTCCACATGGAAAAATAGTTCGTAGACAAAGGCAGACAAACGTTCTAAGCCCCATTTCTCCCTTCTTGTCTATGGGTCCCTGAACTTTTGGGACCCCTCCCCCAACCAAGAAGCTCAGCTGCTCTTTGTGGCCCAATATCCAAGAGTGCCATTGCCCTTCCTCCCATTGAACACGGTGGGTGCAGATAGTGTCTGTGTCCTAGTGATGAGCACCACTGGGGAGCTGGTGCATGAATGATGCCTTTATAAAGGCCCATCTAGCCACTCAGAATGTGGCTTTAGACCATCAATGTTTCCAGCCAGCGCTGCGTTGACTCTTTGGACACCATAGCGAAAGCAGCGGTTGTCTTGTGAGCCTGTCCCCAGGAGAAGATAAACCTCTGGCTCCAAACATGCTCTGCCTCCTTCTGTTTGAAAGGGGGTGATGCACTGTGATCCTCCACAGGAGGGAAAAGGGAAGCAGAAACTTCTCAAGCTTCCAACAGGCAGCCCCCCGGATCCCACCCATTCCAGCAGCAGCCCAACAGGAGTGACACACACAAAGAGCTGTTGCAATTTTATTTCATCAAAAAGGATTGCAAATCTCATGGTAATAGATAAAACAGAAAATATCATATTGCCTATATATAAATCCATGGTACGCCCACATCTTGAATAATGCAGATGTGGTCTCCCCATCTCAAAAATGATATATTGGAATTGGAAAAGGTTCAGAAAAGGACAACCATAATGATTAGGGGTATGGAACAGCTTCCATAAAACTGTGATTTTTCACCTTGGAAAAGAGACGACTAAGGGGGGATATGATAGAGGACTATAAAATCATGACTGGTGTGGAGAAAGTAAATAAGAAAGTGTTATTTACTCCTTCTCATAACACAAGAACAAGGGGTTACCAAAAGAAATTAATAGGCAGCAGGTTTAAAAACAGGTTTAAAACAAACAATAGGAAGTATTTCTTCACACAATGCACAGTCAACCTGTGGAACTCTTTGCCAGAGGATGTTGTGAAGGCCAAAACTATAACAGGGTTCAAAAAAGAACTAGATAAGTTCATGGAGGATAGGTCCATCAATGACTATTAGCCAAGATGGACAGGGATGGTGTCCCTAGCCTCTGTTTGCCAGAAGCTGGGAATGGGTGACAGTCTTACAGAGGCGATGCCAGGCTCTCTCAGGCAGAAGCAGCTCTTTCCCGCTGCCAGGGAGAGTAGGTCGAACTTGTTTGGGGAAGGGTGGAGGCACAGGTAGAGAAGGACAGAACCCCACGGGCCCCTCCCCACAGGTAATGTGGGGCAGGGAGAACACAGCGGCCACAGGTTGGGCGGTGGTGGGTGTTGTCACTTGGCAGGGGAGACACATGGGGTGGTCATATGTCCTCCCCTTTAGCTTGTGCCCTCCGCAGTCGTAAATTGCCTCCAGAGAGGGGGGACAATCGTGGCAGTGCAGGGATTGGATTTAGCTCTCTGAGCATCGGCTGTGGGTATAATAGGCAAGGGGAGGCATTGCCTCCCCTAGTACAGCCGTCCCCGCCGCCCGCCGCCTGGGCCATGGTGCCCCCCTCCCCGCCTCTTCCCCTCCCTGCTCTGACCCCCGAGGTTCCCATGGCTTGCTGCTGCTGTCTAGGGTGAATCTTCCTCCTCTCCTCTCCTCTCCTCCACCCCAGCCCCTTCCCCTGCGTCTCTCCTCCCCTCCCCTCCCTGCGGGGCGGGGGGGGGGAGTCAGTGGCAGACGGGGGAGGGGGATTGAGGAGGTGCGGGGAGGGGATCCCTGACTTTACACAGTGAAAAAGCCTTCCAGAGACCTAGTAGCAGAGATCACTGACACTGTTAAAGAGACATTAAAGTGGTAATGAAGCCATTTAACAGGCATTTGCCAACGCCCAGGAAGCCTTTAGCCATGTTCAGTTGCCTTTTATATTGTAGAAAAATGTGTTATTGGGGTTAAAAACAGTTTCCAAATGAGGATCCTTCAGTTATTCTCTGTACCCAGAAGAAGTAACTGCTGATCTGGCTCAAGGAGGAGCTGACATAGCCAGTGAGTTTATTTCTTGATCTAGTTGTTTTATTCAAACCCAGTTTAAGTAAATGAGTCTGGCAGGGAATGCTGTGTAAAAAGGTAATTAAACTACTACCTTAATGCAGGCTGTCAATGACAAGCACTTTCTCAAAAGGCAAGATTAGGCTTCAGGTTGGCGCAGGTAGCCTGGCTTTACATCTCTCTCTATACAGCATACACTGAACTCCCTGCCAGGCAGAGGAGACTCTATCTGGCAATTGCACTATACCTATTGCCTGTTCACTTCCCTTGGGGAATGTTATTAGTGCTTTAAGGTGAAAAGGGGAGAGGGTGTCACGGGGGGGAGGGGCAGCAGCAGGGTGAGGAGGCGAGCAGCAGGTGGTTGTGGGGGTCTCCTGGTGGGCAGGGAAAGGGGCGTGGGGGGTGAGGAGACAAGCGGGGGAGGAGGTGACGAGAAGGGGAGCCCTGGGGGGGGGGGGGGAAGGGGGGGGTAGGGAGTCGGCGGTGGGGGGGGAGGGGGCCGGGGGCAGAGCAGGGGTGGAGTGTGGGCGGGGCTGTGGGCGGAAGAGGCAGGACAAGGAGCTCGCCTCCCCTAGGGGAAGTTTCACCCACCGCCCCTGCCTCTGAGTTCGAGATAGAGGGTCCATTGGCATTTAACAGAAGCGCTGGTGTCTTAACAGGGGAACACAGAGGTGAAAGTAAGTCGGTATGGTCTGGTACGGCATACCGGCAAGAGCCGGTGCGCTGTACCGGACCAGCTTCCCAAGGCCGACGATTTAAAGGGCCTGGGGCTTCCGGCAGCGTCAGGAGCCCCAGGCCCTTTAAATTGCTGCCAGAGTCCTGCTGCCAGAGCCCCCGGGGAGCGGAGGCGGACGATTTAAAGGGCCTGGGGCTCCGCTGCGGTAGCGGCGGCCAGGAGCCCTGGGCCCTTTAAATCACCACCAGAGCCCCGGCTGCCGCCGCTACCCTGGGGCTCCAGCAGCGGGGCTCCGGTGGCGATTTAAAGGGCCTGGGGCGGTAGCGGTGGCCGGAGTCCTGCTGCCGGAGTCCTGCGGTAGCGGCGGCGGGGCTCCGGCAGTAATCTAAAGGGCCCGGGGCTCCAGGCACCGCTACCGCAGCGGAGCCCCGGGCCCTTTAAATCTCCACCAGAGCCCCGAGCCCTGGGGTAGCAGCAGCAGCCGGGGGCCCCTGGGGCTCCGTCGGCGATTTAAAGGGCCCAGGGCTCCGCTGCAGTAGCGGAGGCCGGAGCCCCTGGCCGTTTAAATCGCACCTGAGCCCCGGGGCTCCCAGCCACCTCTGCAGCTGGTAGCTCCGGCAGTGACTTAAAGGGCCTGGGGCTCCCAGCCGCCGCTACCGCTCCAAGCCTCCGATACTGCCCCCCCAGCTCAGGACTCCGGCATACCGGTAAGTCCTTTAAGTTACTTTCACCCCTGGGGGCACATCAGCTCCCCTTGCAGACACTTCACCTCCCCAGAAGGCTTCCGTGGTATTTCCCGAGCTGTGTGGATTCCACGTCCTTGTGAGCACAGGAAGGGTGGCTGGGGTTAAAATAATGGAACAATGAATGCTGAGACATTTGGCAGGCTGGGACCTTACCTGTTGACTTTCCCATAAGCAGGGATTCCCATTCACAAGCCTGACATCATCTCCTGCCTGGAGTGAGGAGAGGAGCCCTTTGTCCCAGCTGCCCAGGGCCTTGAAGAATCACAGATCCTGAGAGGCATCTACACAGGTGAGGGATGGGATAAAGCACCTCCGAACCCATCGATGAGTGAAATGAAATGTTGAGATCCTGGGAAAGCAGCGTGAGCAGCATCCCCAGCTCTGCCTCCCCTTGTGAGCTCTGCAGAGGCAGGTCTCGGCTGGAGATGTGCAGTGTTTGCCATGGCTCTGAGCAGCCCCTTTCTGCCTGGAGGGATTTGCCCCCTGAGTACCAGAGAGTTCTGGAGCTGTAAAACAACAACAGCAACAACAACAAAAAATGTAGAGTCCTGAGGCCAGAAGGGACCATTAAGCCCATCCAGTCTGGCCTTCTCAATCACCCAGGCCAGAGAACCTCCTCTGGAGAATCCTGCATCCCGCCCAGTGGCTAGTGACTGAGCCAGAAAGGAACTTAGGGATCCAAAGACGAGAGAGACCCCTGGAGACCCCCCCACTCTGTCGCCTTCCCTTCACTGTTCCCTTTCCTGCCTGTCCTTTCCCATCTCCCCTCGGCAGATGGATGTTGTGCATTCATCTCTGGGGTTCGTGCCCTGGGAGCAGTGGTTATCGGTGACACATCTGTGTGCGGTTTCTATTTCTGAAGTTCCTTGTCTCCCACCCCCAGGGGACGGCTCATGCCCAGACAGCCTCTTTATCCCAGATGTTGATGGGATTGTGTCTCCAACTCGAGAGTCCTCACCTGGGAATCCTGACTGGAGAGTGAACGAAGCAGTGGGCACCCTCTGGAGCCGCACAGAGAGAAACCCCCTCTGTGCACTGACTGTGGGGGGCGTCACAGCTAGTGTTGCATCAGAGACATCCCTCCAGATAGAAACTGTCTGTTACAGCTGTCCCCCTGCTGCATTCCTTTTTTCCCCTCTCCTTTCTGCTTGTCCTGTGTGGCCGCCCCTCCCGGCCATTGTGCTAACTAAAGTCACAGCCCTATTCATAGGAATGGCTTGCACAGACTAACTGGAGCCATTGCTCTGCCTAGGGAGGGGGCTTCTTGCTTCTTTGTTTGGTTCCTTTGTTCAGACCCGGGCTCGGTGTGGGGGCGCTGCCCAGAAATGCAAGACCTGAAGTGGCCAACTAATTAAGCATATGAGTCATACCTGTGGCTCAGAACATGCCCAGGCATGCCTATGCTTACCTGCAGCCTTTCCCTGCCTTCTCTCCTCCCCTGTATCAAGAGGAGCCAATCAAAAGTACTGGTGGGAAACTGCCTGAGTTTGCCTTTAAAGCCGGACATTTAGTGATCAGACCTGGGAGAAGGTCCTTGCTTTGCCACCTGGTCTGATCAGCTAGGGGTCTTTGGGGGGCCCTCTCCCCGCTCTCGTTTGTTTTTGAGCATACTCCCGTTTTTTAAACTCCCCTCCCACGAACAACGAATTTGTGCCTGGAGATCTCCTGATTATTGTAAGCGAATCGAGTCCTCTCTCCATCCTCCGATGCTACTGCCGTTCCTGTCTCTGTGCTTGCTGCTGTCCTGGGGATTGGTAAGAACTCCCTCTTGCAAACTCCCCCGTCCTAGCTGCTGGCCTTGTTTCCCCAGCAGACAGACCCAAGCTAACTCCTTGGTCTGTATCTGTAATCTGTTTCTTGCCCCGCAGCGCCTTTGCTGCTGGAAATAAGCCTGTGCCGCTGCTAGGCTGTGCCTTCCTGGACTGTATCCTGGGCTGCCGGCTTGCAGCCACCCCACTGCTGCAGCCACCACTAGTTAACCCTCCCCTTCCCCCCCCCCCCGGGGCTGTACCCTGGGCACACACCACTCTGCCCTCCGGAACTGCTCCCCCTCCCGATCAAAGAAGCGGCATAGTGTAAGGTGCACCTATTAGAATCAGGTTCTTAGTCTAGATAAGTTGTAATTTCATTTTGCATAGCTGTGGTTAAGTTAGGTTTAAAGAATTGTTCGTATTGTGCTCTGTAAGTTAGGTTTAAAAAAAATTGTTGCATTGTGTTCTGTTACTTGCTAATTTGTGTAGTCTTGGTTAAATTAGATCATAGATAAGATTCTGCTGTGTTCTGTATAATTGTGGTTAAGTCTGTCTTCCCGCTACCCCGCCCCCCGAGTTTGCCCGTGTCTCCCCCAAGCTCCCCAGTCACTCGTTGCAGTCTCTCTGCTGTTTAAACTTGCAGCCTGTCTGCTCTCTGTGTCTCCCTGAGTTTAAATCTCCCTCCGCAGCGCCTCTGCCTTTGGTCTCTGCTCCACCACGTGCTCCTCTTCCCCCATCCCCCAACCTCACTCCTCTACCACTGCCTTTCTCTCTCTCTCTCTCTTTTAATCCCTTCCCCCACGTGCTCACCCCGCTCCTGCTGCTGCCAAACCTCAATTGTATTACTGAAGTCTAGCATAAAACCCCATTGGTTACCCTTTTTCTCTCTAACACACCTCACATTTTACATTTACACCACTGTGACATATTTTTACCTAGAGTTGTTGGTTATTTAACACATTTTACCCATAACTGTTAGTTGGTTATATGCTGCTGTGACACACCCTTTACATAGGAACTGTTAGCTACCTGCTACATTTATGCTTCAGTGTTAATTGGTTACCAACTGTATTGTACCCCACTGTATTGTACCCCACTATTGAAACCCCCTATCCTATTTACTAAAAGAAACCCCTCCCCAATTGTCTACCTTAACAAACCCCGTACCCCTCACTATTGAATTTTCCCTGTTTTTGCATTTTCTTAATAAAGTTTATTTTGCACCTCACCAGTGCAGTAGTTGTCCCCCAAGATCCCCTACCTGCTGGCAGGGTCAGAAACCAGCAGGGCTGTGTCCTCTGGGCCTACGGGGCCCCGTCCCACCAGACATGTTCTGCATCATACGCCATTCAAGGTATGTGGGGTCAGCCGTGAGTTGTGGGCTCGGTGGAAGGGAGTACATTGACTGCACCATTGGCCTGCTGGATGACCTTGGGCAAGTCACTGCCCCGCTCTCTGCCGCAGTTTCCCTATCGGTAAAATGGGGATAATGTTACTGACCTTCGTAAAACACTTTGAGGTCTAGTTATGAAAAGCATTAGATAAGACCTGGGTCTTATTATTATTTTATTTTACTTTATTATTAAGGCGCAGGATCTTGGGCTTATTGATCATTGCTTAGATGCCAGTGATCATGACTTGATTACATTTGTTATGTGCAAACAGAATAATGTTCAAACCAATATAATTATATCTACACTTGTGCTTTAAATGGGCCAGTTTCACAAAGCTGAAAACAGTGACGAGTCAAATGAGCTGGGAGAAAGAATTTAAACAGAAAATTGTGAATGATATTTTGGAGTTATATAAGAACATTGTACTAGATGCCCAAAAAAGCCAAAATTCCCCAAGCAAGAAAGAAGGCTACACAGGTGGGAAAAAAAGCGAACCACCTGGCTTAGAGGAGAAGTGAAAGCGGCTATAAAAAAATACAATATGTAACATATGGGGGGAAAATATGAATTAGACGCTAGGAATTGTAGAAAATTGCTAAGGGAAGCAAAAGGACACAAGGAGATTATCTATGGCCTTCCAAGTTAAGGACAATAAAAACACATTTTAAGAATATTCAGAACAAAAGAAAACCTAACAATGGTATTTGTCCATTACTAGGTGGAAATGCTAGAGCTGACGATAACAACGTAGAAAAGGCCAAAGTGTTCAATAAATATTACCTTTTCCATTTGGGAAAATACCAGATAACGTATTCATCTTATATGATGATGAGAAATCCTTTCTATTCCAACAGTGACTAAGGACGATGTTACCAGCAGCTATATTTAAAGCAGCAGATCGAGGTAACTTGCATCTAGGAGTTTTAAAAGAGCTGGCCGAGGCGCTTGCTCGTCCATTAATGCTGATTTTCTATAAGTCTTAGTACACTGGGGAAGTACCAGAGGACTGGAAGAAAGCTAATGTTGTGCCAGTATTTTAAAAGGGTAAATAGGACACCGTGGGTAATTGTAGGCCTGTCAGACTGGCATTGATCCCAGGCAAAATAATGGAATGGTGGATATCCAACTCAATCAATAAAGATTAAAGGAGGATACTATAATTATTGCCAATAGCACGGATTTATAGAAAATAGATCCGCTCAAACTAACTTGATATCTTTTTTTGATGAGATTACAAGTTTGGTTGATAAAGGTAATAGCATTGATGTAGTATACTTAGAATTTTGTGAGGCATTTGACTAGTTAACACACAACATTTTGATGAAGAAACTAGAACAGTACGAAATTAACATGGTGGCACCCGTTAAATGGATTAAAAACTGGCTGGTTGACAGGTCTCAAAAGGTAACTGTAAACGGGAAATCCTCATTGATGGGTGTGTTTCCATTGGGGTCCCACAGGGATCGGAGTTTGGCCCTATGCTGTTTAACATTTTTATCAATGACTTGGAAGAAGGCAAAAAATCATCACTGATAAAGTTTGCAGACAATACAAACATTGGAGGGATGGTAAATAACAATGAGGACAGGTCACTGATACAGAGCGGTCTGGATCACTTGGTAAACGGGGGCACAAGCAAACAATGTGTGTTTTAATATGGCCAAATGTAAATGTACATCGCGGAACAAAGAACTCAGGCCACACTTACCGGATGGGGGGCTCTCTCCTGGGAAGCAGCGACTCTGAAAAAGACTTGGAGATCATCTTGGACAATCAGCTGAACGTGAGCTGCCAATGTGATACTGTGCCAAAAGGGCTAATGTGATCTTTGAATGTATAAACAGGGGAACCTTGAGTAGGAGCAGAGAGGTTATTTCACCTCTGTGTTTGGCACTGGTGTGACTGCTGCTGGAATCCTGTGTCCAGTTCTGGTGCCCACAGTTCAAGAGCATGTAGAAACATTGGAGAGATTCAGAGAAGAGCTGCCAGAATGATGAAAGGATTGGAAAAACTGCCTTACAGTTAGGGCCGGCTCCAGGCACCAGCCCACCAAGCTTGTGCTTAGGGCGGCACCTGGAGGGGGGCGGCGCGGCGCTCCGGCCGCCGGGGGGGGAGCGGAGCCCCCGCCGGGGCTCGCCGCCCTCCTCCCAGGGCTCCGGCCGCCCTCCCCCCGGCCGCCAGGGGGAGAGCGGAGCCCCCGCCGGGGCTCGCCGCCCTCCTCCCAGGGCTCCGGCCGCCCTCCCCTCCCCCCCCCGCAGGGGGAGGGGGCAGCCGGAGGCTTTTTTGCCTGGGGCGGCAAAAAAGCCAGAGCCGGCCCTGCTTACAGTGAGACTTAAGGAGCTTTGTCTATTTAGCTTAGCAAAGAGAAGGTTAAGGGGTGACTTGATCATAGTTTCTAAGTACCTACTTCAAAGTAGCAATTTTATAATGGGCTCTTCAATCTAGCAGGAAAAGGTCCAACAAGATCCAATCTTTGGAATTTGGAGCCAGACAAATTCAGACTGGAAATAAGGCACAAATTTTTAACAGCCAACGATTGTGGCAGATTCCCCATAACCGGCAATTTTTAAACCAAGCCACTCTCTGAACTGTTTTGTAATGTATTGTGGGAGAACTTGTCTGTCCTCAGCCTGTATGTGGAAGTGTTTTTAGCCCACCAAGTCAGTAAACAGTAGCCATGTGAGGAGCTTGTCCGACCCTTGAGCCCCAGGACGCAGGAAGGCCATACAAATCCAGAAATGGGTTGATGTTGCCATATGGAAGCTGACTTCCCCAGACTGCTGCAGGTTGGTGGCTGGTCAGTTTGGTGGTGACAAGCCAAGCATTAGTGTTGTGATGATGGAGGTTTGGCAGGTGATTATTCCTGTGGTTTGCCCACAGATGGTGGCCAGTGTTCCCTCTAATTTTTTACATCCATGTGAGGAATTAATTTTGTTATGTGCACCAATATGGAGGTGATGTGTGACACATAACAAAATTCATGGGGTGGGGGTGGGGCCGAGGGGTTTGGAGTTTGGGAGCGGGCTCAGGGTTGGGGCAGAGGGTTGGGGTGGAGGGAAATGAGGGCTCTGGCTGGGGATGCGGTCTCTGGGGTGGGGATGGGGATGAGGGGTTTGGGGTGCAGGAGGGGGCTTAGGGCTGGGGCAGAGGGTTGGGTGCAGGGGGTGAGGACTCTGCTAGGGGTGAATGCTCTGGGGTGGGGCTGGGGGGTTCCGGGTGCGTGAGGGGGCAGAAGGTTGGGGTGGGCTCTGGGGTGGGGCTGGGGATGAGGGGTTTAGGGTGCGGGTTCTTGGGTGGGGCTGGGGATGAGGGGTTTGGGGGTCCGGACTCTGGGGTGGGGCCAGGGATGAGGGGTTTGGGGGTGCAGGCTGCCCCACAGCTGCAGTGTGAACAGAGGACTCCCCCCAGCCCTCTCTCACCGCAGAAGCTTGGGGTGGGGGAAGAGGCACCTCTCCTCAGCTGCAGCAGCTCTGGTGGGCCTGGGCCGGGCTGAGGGAGGGGCTCCTCTCCCCCAGCCGCGGCAAGTCTGGGGCAGGTCCATGTTGGGGCCAGGGGAGGGGTGCCTCTCCCCCGGCCGCGGCAAGTCCAGGGCAGGTCCGTGCTGGGGCCGGCGGGGAGAGGGGCCTCTCCCCTGGCTGCAGCAAGTTTGGGGCTGATGGGAACAGGCGCCTCTTCTCTGGCTGCGGCAAGTCCACGCTGGGGCCGGCAGGGAGGGATCTCTCCCCGTCGCAGCCCTGAGCCCCTGTGCAGGGCTTAAAAGGGAGCTACATGGCCGCACTGCTGCGCAGCTTAGGGGGAACTTAGGTGGTGGTGATTACTAAGGGCCCTGAAATACTGGCTTTGAGCAGATGGCCTTCCCGAGCCGTGTAGGGCATGGGTAGTCAATTATTTTTTGTCAAGGTCCAAATTTCTTGGTCAAGGTATAGTCAAGGTCCACACTCCAGAGAAAATTTTAAAAAATAATAACAATAATGATAATAAGTAAGTAGAAAGATTTCAGGGTCCATTCAAAAGCGTCTGGCGGTCCGGATTTGGCCTACGGTCCACCTATTGACTACCCTTGGTGTAGAGGCCTTTGCTGGCACTCCTGTTCCCATGGTCTGCCTAGCACAAGGGGCACAGGAATATGGCATCTGGAAATGATACTGCTCCCTTGTTACATAGCCTTTGGTCAACCACAGAGGGGCCTTCATGGACACAGCATGGGATGCACTGGCCAGGCGCATGGTGCCAGAGCATTCCAGAGATCTGGCATTTACCTGTTTGGACAAGAAGGGGCTTTGGTCCCCTCACGTTATGGCTATCAATGGGGTATCTGTGACCACTGTTGTGTGGGTGGCCAGGCCCACCCCCTGCCCTGGTTTATGAAGCTGAACCCTGATGAGAGAGCACCTGGCAGCAGAAAGCTCAGTCACCCCCAGAGCAGTTGCTGAATAGTGGGGGAGTGTGCCTGGGGCAGGCTGAAGGCAAGAGAGTGCTACTTACAAAACAATCGCTTGTTCCTGGGGGGTGCTGCACATTGCACAACATACACCAGGATGCAGGCGAGAACTGTCACCAGGGGCGAATTGATGCTTGTGCTGGGTTACAGATACAGTGCAGGAAGCCTGACAGTGGCCTCTGCTCAGTGGGGCTGGGTCTAGGAGAGCAAGGGGCGTGAGGGACACCCTGCGTGCTCCCAGCCTTGCTCTGCAGGGGGAGATGAGATCCCGTGGCTCACCTGTGCTGTCCATAGCAATGTGTGCATCATTTATCTGTGGCTCTATTAAACTTCCCACCATTCAGGGGATATTGAAAAGGTGCATGCCTGGAGTTAAGTGCCATTTCTTCAAAAGGCATCACCAGCCCGTCACCCAGGCCTTCATCTCCCTGGGGTTAGTGGCTCCTGCCAGGAGCACAATGAAGTGGGGCAGGGCATCCCCCCTCCCCTTGGCCCTAGACTCTACTACATATTCACAGTGTCAATCTCTCTGGTGGGAGGAGGGGGGGAGACACCCCAGCCGGTTCCGGTCTCTCTGGTGGGAGGGAAAGGGGGAGACGTCCCGGCTGGTCCTAGTCTCTCTAATGGAAGGGAAGTAGGGAGATGTCCCGACCAGTTCTGGTCTCTCTGGTGGGGTGGGAGGAGAGGGGGGAGATGTCCTGGCCGGTCCCGGTCTCTCTGGTGGGAGTGAAGGGGGGAGACGTCTTGGCCAGGCCTGGTCTGTCTGGTGGGAGGGTGTGACTAAGTGGGAATGTTTTGTCTGTTGCCAATGGCCCTGCGCAGTCACCTGCTGCCACCTGCCACTGTGACCTCTGCAAGTTGGTCTCTTGAGGTTCCACCCAGCTCTCAGTGATTTCAGCTGAGCTCTCAGTGGGGGAACCTCGCTGCTAGTGCAGTCTGGGCCGTCTCTTCCACAGAAATACTGGTCCCACAGCAGGACTAAGCACTTAGACCTGATTATCAGTGATTTCAGCTGCAGTGGTGACTTAACAGAACAAAAGACTATCTATGGAGCCTAATCAGCTCTGCCTTTAAACAGTGGAGAGGGACAGGTCCCCACCCTCTCTCTTGATGCCCTCAATCAGCACAGGCTAAGTACAGTTCTACTGCCCTTTACTCATACAATAAGAACAACAACATTTTGTTCCCCCCGCCCCCGCATTCAAGTGATTTGTAACCCAACCCCAGCCAAAATGTATCACTTAGGCAACACAGCTCTGTTTGCTGGATACCTAGGTAGATTAGGTGTGAATGTAAATACAATCTGGTCCTGAAGCCTTTCCCCCCAGCTCATCACTAGCTGTCAGGGAGAGCTCATTTAGACTTTGTTTACAAATCATCATTTGAAATTATTAGATTGGCCAACATCACCTAAATGAATGCACTGACATTGTCATAAAAAACAACAGCTGTATAAGGAAACTAGTCTATGTTCACACTTTTCAAATCTATTATACTTTTTCAGATACACGTATTTTATCATACACTGTATATGCTTTTAAAGTGTGTATTAATGTTTCAATTTCAATTCAAATTTCCAAACAGTCACTAAATTGGCATGTAACTAGTTCACAAAACTAGGGGAGGAGGATGTTGGGGAAATTCAGGGGGGGTGTAGGGAAATCACTGCACCCGTGAGAGGGGAAGCTCTGTCCTGCAGCCACCAGAGTCTGAACAGAGCTCAGACACTGCAGTCCCTGGGCACATGCTCGGGGTGCATAGCCTCTATTCAGCACCCCATCCTGAGAGCTCTGACCATACAGCCCCCTGCCCAGCCCCTAGAATGGTGGTTCCCAAACTTTTGAGGGTCACACCCACCCTGTCCCTGTGTTTGTGCCCCCCACAAGCCAGGGCCAGGAGTAGGGCTAAGGCTCCCGGTGGGGCGGAGAGAACAGATGAAGACAGGTGTAAGAGGGCCAAGGCTGGGGCTGCGGGTGGGGGTGGGTCTGGGTCTGGAGCCACAGCCAGGGGCCAAAGCTGGGGATGGAGTAACGCGCGGGGCTGGGAGCTGGGTCTGCAACTGGGGCAGGGCCAGAGCAGAGCTGGGGGTGGGGCGGGCTAGGGCTGCGTGGCTCTCCCTCCTGCCCCCCTGTGGGGGCTTGCCCGGCCCACTGTGCCCCCCGAATGTTCCTTTGTGACCCATAAGGGGTGTGCCTCACAGTTTGTCCTAGAACCTGTGCTGACCCTCAGGCTGCCCCAGAGCTTAAACATACCCTCTTCCAGGATCCCACCAAAGGTTTGAGCCCGCTGGGTGCCAGATGACCTCTCTCAGGGGGCCTGAGAACAAGGGGGGCCCCTAACACACGCACTCAGCACAGGACTCGAACGCAGTACTGCTCCTTACTTACCAGCATGCAAAATACACCGTTCTCTACCAAACTCCCAACCATGGGCGGTGGGTGAAATTTCCCCTGGGGGAGGCGAGCTCCTTGTCCTGCATCTTCTGCCCACAGCCCTGCCCACACTCCACCCCTGCTCTGTCCCAGACCCCACCCACCGCTGACTCACCACTCACCTCTTCACCCCCTCCAAGATCCTCCCTCTGCTCACTTCCTCCCCTGCCCGCCTTCCACTTGCCCACCTGCTGCTCGCCTCCTCACTCCCCGCCCACCAGACCCTTTCCCCACCCGCCAGGAGACCCCCACCACCGCCTGCTGTGCAGCTGGCTTGCCACTCGCCTCCTCACCCTGCTGCTGCCCCTCCCCCCCCCCGACAGACTCTCCCCTTTTCACCTTAAAGCACTAATAACATTCCCCAATGTATAGCTCAGTTGCCAGATAGATTCTCCTTTGCATGGCAGGGAGTTCAGTGTATGCCGTATAGAGAGAGATGAAAAGCCAGGCTACCTGCGCCAACCTGAAGCCTAATTTCTCCTTTTGAGAAAGTGCTTGTCATTGACACCCGGCACTAAGGCAGTAGTTTCATTACCTTTTTGCACAGAATTCTCTGCCAGACTCATTTATTTAAACTGGGTTTGAATAAAATGACTAGATCAAGAAATAAACTCACTGGCTATGTCAGCTTCTCCCTGAGCCGGGTCAGCAGTTACTTCTTCTGGGTACAGAGACTAAGGCCCCGTCTACACTGGCAAGTTTCTGTGCAGTAAAGCAGCTTTCTGTGCTGTAACTCCCGAGGTTTACACATTGCCAAGCCACTTAGTGTGAAGAAACTGCGCAGTTGTAGCGCTCTAAAAAAACCACCCCGATGAGAGGCGCTGGGGCTACAGCGCTGCGGTGCCAGTGTAGACACCATGGTATTACAGCGTTGCGATTGGCCTCCGGGAGGTGTCCCACAATGCCTGTTCTCACCTCTGTGGTCCTCGGTTTGAACTCTACTGCCCTGCCCTCTGGTGACCAACCACTATCCCCACCCCATACATTCCTTTGCAAATTTGAAAGTCTCCTTTCTGTCTGCTCAGTGATGCGTGCAGTGGTCTCAGCGCATCTTTCCAGGTGGCCATGCCTGCTCCATGCACCAGGCGATCCCCCACTTGGAGCAATGCCGAGCTGCTGGACCTCATCTGCATTTGGTGGGAGGAGGCTGTCCAGTCCCAGCTGCACTCCAGCCGTAGGAATTATGATACCTACGGACAGATTTCACGGTGCATGATAGAAAGGGGCCATTACCGGGACACACTGCAGTGTAGGGTAAAAGTGAAGGAGATGTGGAATGCCTACCACAAGGCGCAGGAGGCAAACTGCCACTCAGTGCTGCACCCATGAGCTGCCGGTTCTACAAAGAGCTGGATGCGATACTCAGTGGCGACCCCACCTCCACAGTGAAGGACCCTGTGGATACTTCGTTGGCTCGCGTGTCAGTCGAGAGTGGACCGAGCCAGGAGGAGGCAATCTTGGACGAAGAGGGGAAGGGGGACCCAGAGGAAGAGGATGGCTCAGAGGACAGAGATGCATGCAGTCAGGAGCTCTTTTCTACCCTGGAGGAGCCTAGCCAGTCACAGCAGTCAGATCTTGGCGAAACGCAAACAGGAAAGGAGGCCCCAGGTAAGTGGATCTGATTTTGGGAATTGCTGAAGCGATTTGTTGGGGGCAGGAGGGTTGCAGAAAGCAGGCTAGTCTCCCACTGCATACCTATTCTGAGCAGCGGAACAGGCTGTTGATAGACTCCCTCACTTCACGGGAATCTCCCTCAGAGATCTCCAGGAAACTCTCCCGGAGATACTGGGCAATCTGCTGCTGCAGGTTCCTCGACAGAGCTGCTTTGTTTCTTGCCCCATTAATGGTCACTTTCCCACGCCACTGTGCTGTCACGGGGGGCGGCGGAGGGCGGGGACCATTGCTGCACACAGGCGAGCTGCATAGGGGCCGGGGTGAAAGCTGCACCTTTCCAGACCAGCCTGTGTTAATGTCTGTAAAACGCCCACAGTGATCCACAAGCGCCTGGAGAACCATTGAGAAATACCCCTTGCAATTAATGTACTCAGTGGCTAGGTGGTCTGGTGCCAGCATTGGAATATGTGTGCCATCTATCGCCCCTCCTCAGTTAGGGAAGCCCCTTTGTGCAAAGCCATCCACAATGTCCTGCACGTTACCCAGAGTCACGGTCTTTCAGAGCAGGATGTGATTAATGGCCCTGCACGCTTCCATCAACACAAGTCCAACTGTTGACTTTCCCACTCCGAACTGGTTAGAGACCGATCGGTAGCAGTCTGGAGTAGCCACCTTCCACAGTGCAATCGCCACGCGCTTCTCCAACGACAGGGCAGCTCTCATTCTCGTGTCCTTGTGCTGCAGGGCTGGGGCGAGCTCATCACACAGTCCCATGAATGTGGCTTTCCTCATGCGAAAGTTCTGCAGCCACTGCTCGTCAGCCCAGACATGCATCACGATGTGATTCCACCACTCAGTGCTTGTTTCCTGAGCCCAAAAGCGGCGTTCCACTGTGGTCAGCACTCCGTGAATGCCACAAGCAATCTTGTGTCATAGCTACTATGCGTGGCGAGATCAACATTACACTCCTCTTGCCTTTGTAGTTTAAGGAATAACTCCACTACCACTTGTGACGTGTTGGTCAGAATGAGCAGCATACTGGTCAGCAGTTTGGGATCCATTCCTGCAGCCTGAAAGAGGCAGAGCACACAGTACACAAACCATTGAAAGATGGCGCAAAATGCGGACGGAAGCACAGGGATTGCTGGGATGCGAAACAATGCACCACGGGGCATTGGGACTGGACCTAGGATGCCCCGCGACCCCCTCCGCCTTTCCACAAGTCTTAGCAGCAAAAGAGAAAGAGGTGCTCTGTGGGATAGGTGCCCAGAGTGCACCGCTCCAAATAGTGCTGCAAGTGTGAACACGCTATTGCGCAGGCAGCTGTCAGTGTGAACACACAACAGCGGTTTTCCTTCTGCGCTCTCTGAGCGGCACAGTAACTGCTTGTGCTGTAACTTTGCCAGTGTAGATATGCCCTTAACTGAGGTGTCCTCATTTGGAAACTGTTTTTAACCCCAATAACACATTTTCCTACAATATAAAAGGCAGCTGAACATGGCTAAAGGCTTCCTGGGTGTTGGCAAATGCCTGTTAAATAGCTTCATTACCACTTAATGGCTCTTTAAAGTGTAAGTGATCTCCGCTACTGGGTTTCTAGAAGGCTTTTTCACTGGGGCTTGTCTACACTGGCACTTTACAGCACAGCAACTTACTCGCTGAGGGGTGTGAAAAGCCACTGACTCCCCGCTCTCGCATTCTCTCTCTCTCTTTCACACATACACACACACACCGTGCCCTGCGGAGGGGGGGGGGGTGAGGAGAGATGCAGCCGGAAGATTCACCCCAGGCAGCAGCAGCAAGCCATAGGAGCCTCAGGGAAGGGTCAGAGCAGGGAGGGGAAGAGGCGGGAGGGAGGGCACCACGGCTCAGGTGTCGAGCGGCAGGGACGACTATGCTAGGGGAGGCAATGCCTCCCCTTGCCTATTATACCTGCTGCCCATGCTCCCAAACCTGTCTTGCATGCAGTGATTTCCCTACACCCCCCCTGAATTTTTCTAGGGGAGGGCAAAACACAAGCTCTGGAACAAAGGACAGAGTGGTGGAGGTTTGCGGATAGCGAAGTTAGTCGAAGATATAAGGATGAGGGCTTGTCTACACTACCGCGGTAGTTCGACGGCTGGCAATCGAACTTCCGGGTTCGATTTATCGCGTCTGGTCTGGACGCGATAATTCGAACCAGGAAGTGCTCGCCGTCGACTGCGGTACTCCACCTCAGCGAGAGGAGTACCGCGGAGTCAACGGGGGAGCCTGCCTGCCGCGTGTGGACCGCGTCTGAACCGCGGTAAATTCGAACTAAGGTATGTCGACTTCAGCTACGTTATTCACGTAGCTGAAGTTGCGTACCTTAGATCGAATTGGGGTGTTAGTGTAGACCAGGCCTGAGATTCTGCGGAGGTTGGACAATGACCACAATGATACCAAGGAGGTTTGAGGGGAAAATATCCAAACAGATTACAGGAAGTGCACAAGCTGCCTCTGTCCAAAGGAAAGGAGGGAAATTTCATGGCAAGGAGATGTAGCATCCAACAATGGGCAGGAGGCAGGGAAGAAGAAGAAGAAGGAGGACAGGAGGCTTAAGCGATGGCAAAAAGTAAGACTGGTGGAAATTGATGAGGTAACAAGCTGGGAAAGAAGAAGGTGCAAGGGCAGGGGTGGACGCTAGAGGTCAAGCATTTAAAGGTTTTTATGCAGGACTACTAACAAGGGAAAGGGGGAAAGGAATACACAGATTAGCCAAGATTAGGGGAAAAAGCACAGAGCATTTAGGAGATGAAAAGGGAAGACTGCTTGTGGAGGACCGTGAAATCACTAGGAGGTGGCAGCAGTTTTATGAGAAAATGCTCAGTGAAGAGACTGCGAAGAAGCTGGTAAGGGAAGTAGGCTCAAGCGACAGCCTCACAAGACCTGTCACCATGATGGAGACTCAGACCGCACTAAAGATGGTGAAATGGGGCAGCACAACAGTAGGGAGAAGCAACGGCGACTCCACTGAGTCATTCGCTGTACGGGTAGGTCTGCACCAAGGGTCATCATTGAACGAATTCTTATCTGTGATCGAAATGGACCCCTTGACGCAGGAGATATGGGGAGCTCTATGGAGATGCTTTTCACCAGGACTTGGTGTTGTGACGTGAAGACAAATACAAACTGGAATGGGACCTGTACCTCATCCAGCCCCAGATGAAGGTGCCCCCACGCCTCCACAAACTGGACCCGACCCACTCCCTCCCCAGATGACAGCTCCCCCACCCCCACCCCCAAACTGGATCCATCCTGTCCCACTCCCCAGATGACGACGCCCCCCCACTCCAATCTGGACACGTTCAGTGCCTCTCCCCAGATGACGATGGAGCCCACCTCCCCAAACTGGACCCATCTCATCCCCCTCCCCAGACAATGACGACCCCCACCCCAAAGTGGACCCATCCTGCTCCCTTCCCAAATGACGGCACCACCTGCCCCCTCTCCCAAACTGGACCCTTCCCGCCCCCCTCCCCAGATGACAGCACCCCTGGCCTCCAAAATGGACAAATCCTGCCCCCCTCCCCAGACGACGGCGCTCCCCCAACTGGACCTGTCCCGCTCCCCTCCCCATACATCGGCGTCCCCTGCCAATCCCCCAAACTGAACCCGCCCCTCCCACCTCCCTAGACAACGGTGCCCCCCACACCACACTGGACACAACTCGCCCCCTCATCAGATGACAGCGCCCCCTCCCCCAAAGTGGACTCATCCCACCCCTCTCCCCAGACTATGGTGTGCCCCAAACTCAACCTGTCCTGCCTCCCTCCCCAGACAACCCGCCCCTGTGCCCCACACTGGATATGTCCCGCTCCCCTCCCCAGATGATGGTGCCCTCTGCCCCAACTAGACCCGTCCCACCCCCCTCCCCAGAAGACAGCGCCCCCGGTACCCTCCCCCAAACTGGATCTGTCCCATCCCTGCCCCCAAACTGGACAAATTCTGTCCCCCTCCCCAGACAATGGCGCCTCCCACGCCCTCCCCAAAATGGAACCTTCTGTGACGAAGTGGGGGTTTATCCTTGTTATGTTGTGAGTCTTACTGCAGTGTTGAGCCTATGTGAGTTTTATTGTTTTGCATGAATAATGTGTTCCTCAGTTTCCCTGTGTGCTGCATCAATACCTTGGTGGTGGGAATAGGGGTGTGTGACTTTGGCTGAGACCTGTGAAGCTGTTCCAGCTGTCTGCATGTAGGCTATGACCGGTGCCCTTTGTAACCTGAGACCCGGGAGGGGGATGCAATCAGGTGACAACCAGCTGACTCTTTGCCGGGGAAGCAAGACAAAGACAAGGAGGAGGGCAACGGGGGTGTCTGAGGTCGGGTCGCTGGAAGCTGGAAATCTGCTTGGGGGGATTGGAAGAGGGGGAGTCCAGGGCTTCTGGCCCAGGACTCCCCAAGATGGACTTGGCTGAAAGTCACTGATTTCTGTGCTAACAAGTTCTGTTCTACACTGTGTTCCTGTCAACTAATAAACCTTCCGTTTTATGCTGGCTGAGAGTCACGTCTGACTGCGGAATTGGGGTGCAGGGCCCTCTGGCTTCCCCAGGAGCCCCGCCCAGGCGGACTCACTGCAGGAAGCACATGGTGTGGAAGGGGTTGCTGAATGCTCCGAGGTCAGATACAGGAAGGTCAAAGCTGTGTACGCTTTTTACCCTACCGACATGCTACACCAGAGTCTTGACTGGCCTCATATGGAGTAGTTCCAGAGTATCACCCTGGTGACTCCGTGACACCTTCCTGCCCCCCTCCCCAGATGACAGCGCCCCTGCCCTCTCCACCAAACTGGATCCGTCTGGCTCCATTCCACAGATGATGGCGCCCCCGTGCTCTCCCACAAAATGGACCCGTCCCACCCCCCTCCCCAGATGACAGTGCCCCTTGCCCCCCACCTCAATCTGGACATGTCCCGCCCCCTCTCACCAGATGATTGGGCCCCGCCTACCCCTCCTGCAAACTGGACTCGTCCTTCTCCCAGCCCTCCCCCAAAGTAGACCCATCCTTCCGCCTCCCCAGAAGACTGTGCACCCACTCCCTCCTCCAAACTGGACCTGTCCCATCCCCCTCCCCAGACAACGACGACGCCCCCCTGCCCCAAACTGGACCTGTCCCGTCCCCCTCCCCAGAGAACGACGCCTCCCCACCCCAAAGTGGACCGGTCCCGCCCCCCCTTCCCCGAAACTGGCCCCTTTCTGCCCCCCTTCCCAGACAATGATGGCACCCCCTCCCCCAAAGTGGACTCATCACACCCCTCTCCCCAGACTATGGCGTCCCCCGCACTCTCCCCCAAACTGGACCCATACCGCCCCCCTCCCCAGACGATGATGGCGCCCCCCTACCCCAAACTGGACCCATCCTGTCCCCTTCCCCAAATGACGGCGTCCCTCCGGTCCCCTTCACCAAACTGGACCGACCCATCCTGCCCCTCTCCCGAGACGATGGTGCTCCCCGCCCAAAACTGAACTTGTTCCTCCCTGCTGCCGAGATGACAGTGTGCCCCTGCCTCCCCCCAAACTGGAGCCACCCCCCCAGACTACTGCACCCCCATTCCCTCCTCAAAACTGCACCCGGCCCACCTCCCTCCACAGACGATTGTGCCCCCCACCCGCTCCTCCCGCAAACAGGACCCCTCTCTCCCCAGACAACGGCGCCGAAGGCCCCCTCCCCCAAACTCGGCCCATTCTGCCCCCTCCCCAGATGATGGTGCCCCCCGCCCCCTGTCCCAAACTGGATCCATCCTGCCCCATTCCCCAGACAACAGAGCCCCCTTTCCCCTCCCCCAAACTGGACCCATCCCTCCCTCTTGTGTTACGAGAAGGAGTAAATAACACTTCCTTATTTACTTTCTCCACACCAGTCATGATTTTATAGCCCACAATCATATCCCCCATTAGTCGTCTCTTTTCCAAGATGAAAAATCACAGTTTTATGGAAGCTGTTCCATACCCCTAATAAATTTTGTTTCCTTTTCTGAATCTTTTCCAATTCCAATATATCTTTTTTGAGATGAGGCAACCACATCTTTATTCAGTATTCAAGATGTGGGCGTACCATGGATTTATATAGAGGCAATATGATATTTTCTGTTTTATCTATTACCATGAGATTTGCAATCCTTTTTGATGCAATAAAATTGCAACTGCTCTTTGTGTGTGTCACTCCTGTTGGGCTGCTGCTGGAATGGGTGGGATCCGGGGGGCTGCCTGTTGGAAGCTTGAGAAGTTTCTGCTTCCTTTTTCCCTCCTGTGGAGGATCACAGTGCATCACCCCCTTTTAAACAGAAGGAGACAGAGCATGTTTGGAGCCAGAGGTTTATCTTCTCCTGGGGACAGGCTCACAAGACAAACGCTGCTTTCGCTATGGTGTCCAAAGAGTCAACGCAGCGCTGGCTGGAGACATTGATGGTCTAAAGCCACATTCTGAGTGACTAGACGGACCTTTATAAAGGCATCATTCATGCACCAGCTCCCCAGTGGTGCTCATCACTAGGACACAGACACTATCTGCACCCACTGTGTTCAATGGGAGGAAGGGCAATGGCACTCTTGGATATTGGGCCACAAAGAGCAGCTGAGCTTCTTGGTTGGGGGAGGGGTCCCAAAAGTTCAGGGACCCATAGAGAAGAAGGAGAAATGGGGCTTAGAACCTTTGCCTAGGGTCTGTCTGCCTTTGTCTAGGAACTATTTTTTCCAAGTGGAAGGATGAGTTTTCTAAGCAAGCCATGTCCTGTGTTTAAAAAAACTGAGTTTGCAATTAAAATGACTGTGTAACCTGGGCCAGGACAGAGGCCCGCTGGGTACTAGGGCAGTGCCAACCGCCTTCTGGTGCCACTGCTCTGCCCTATTTACTATGAGAAAATACCACCTTGCACAACTACGCAGGGAGCAAAGCCCTGTGTGTCTCCCAGGGCATGGCAGAGCTGGGCAGTGTGAGAGATTTGGCACATGGAGTCAGAGCCCAGCCTGGCTAGGACTTGCCTCTTTCTTACTGCAAACCTGGGGGCTGTTTCTACCTCTACTTCAAAAGACCATTCCCAGGCTGTCCAGTGCGCATGGAGCGAAGGAGGCCCCCTGCTGGGATAGCGCTACGGGGGCCCTGGGCCTTTACTACCGACTGATGTGTCAGCCAGGGCTTTTCACTGCGCCCCACGAACTCCCCCGGAAGCTCAGCCTCAAGGCCCTGCGGGGCTGGAGCCTGAGAGCAATGAGCGCCGGACGAAGCGGTGAAGGCCAGAGCAATTAGCGCTGAGCCCCTGTCCGCGCGCGCAGGAGTAAAATCAGATCCGCGGGGCAAAAGGCCAGATAGCGCCCGCGGGTCTCGAACCCCCGAAGGGGCTGGGTTATCAATGAATTGAAGTCACGAAGTAACCGCTGAGCTAAAGCCGGCCCGAGAACGCCCTCTCTCCGAGAGCTCTAAGAGTTCTCAGTGGGGCGGAGCCATGCAAATGACTAAAGTGAGAGATTAAACGTTATAGGGTCCTGGAAAGGGAAAGGCCAACCTGGCGCCTACCGCAAGCGCCAGGCTGAAACGCATCCACTACTTCCCTGCCAGGACCGATCCGTGCCAAGATGGCGGCGCCCAGAGAGGTAAGCACGAGCCAATTTTATCAGAGCCGGTTACTCTGTCCCCTCCTTTCACGACCCGAACCGGCAGCCGCATCAGAGAGAGAGAAGCTGCTGGTGGGGGACGGGAGGCTGCTCGAGGCTTTTGGCGCAGGGTAACGGGAGGAAACTTTTCTTTCCCTTCCCCCCCCCTTTGGAGCAGGGAAGGGAGGTTTGTATCCCGCATTTCCCGATTCAGCAAACCTGGACATCGGCTCCCTGCCTCCCAGCACGAGGACAGGCTTGTCACTGCACCCTGCACTCCTGGGCAAGCAGATTAGCTCGATGTTCCTGCCAAAGCGCTCAGGAGAGGAGTTAAAATGGTTAGGGGTATGGAACAGCTTCCATCTGAGGAGAGATTTAAAAAACTGGGATTTGTCAGTTTGGAAAAGAGATGACTAAGGGGGTATATGATAGAGGTCTATAAAATCAGACTGATGTGGAGAAAGTAAATAAGTAAGTGTTATTTACGCCGTCTCATAACACAAGAACTAGGGGGTCACCAAATGAAATTAATAAGCAGCAGTTTAAAACAAACAATAGGAAGTATTTCTTCACACAATGCACATTCAACCTGTGGAACTCCTTGCCAGATGATGTTGTGAAGCCCAAGATTATAACTGGGTTCAAAAAAGAATTTGATAAGTTCATGGAGGATAGGTCCATCAATAACTATTAGCCAGGATGTTTGCTAGAAGCTGGCAATGGGTGATGGGATGGATCACTTGATGATTACCTGTTCAGTTCATTCCCTCTGAAGCACCTGGCATTGGCCACTGTGGGAAGACAGGATACTGAGCTAGATGGACCCTTTGGTCTGACCCAGTGTGGCCATTCTTATGTAGTAGCTACTAGAGTTGGTATTTTAAATATCATTAGCCTCCAGAGTTAATGTCTCATTGAGATGAATGGGCTAGTTCACACCTGAGAACTCTTGTTACAGGCTGCCTATAGGCCTGGGTGGACCTGCCTATGTGTTAATGTTTGGGTTGCACTTGAAAGGTTTTTTTCACAGGCATCAGTGCTACTGACTTGATGGCTTGTTTGTGTTGTTTCTAAAAGGAGTGCTGAGATTCCTGAGCATGATTCTACAGCAATTAGTTTGTCCCCCTTATTCCTGGGGCCCTGACCTGCTTGCATCGTATCTGGCTTTCGCTGGCGTTGTCTATCTGCACTTTTGATTCAGTACATTCACCTCTTCAACTGTGTCTACACACGAACTCGCACTGGTCTAACCAAAGGTGTGTTTTTAAACTGATTTAGTTACACCACAGCAAACCCCTTTATGGACACACTTATATTGATTTACAGGGACTTGCACTCATTTAACTAAACTGGTTTTTACACAGATTTAGTTAAACTAGTCCAATTTCTGTGTGTAGACCAGGCCTAAGACTCTGTCCATACTGCAGTAGAAGGGCTGTGTTAACTGATTCCATTTTTATAAACAGTAGGTGTTCCTTTCCCATCCCCTGCGGGTCCTTAGCAGCAACTCTTCTTCCTCAATGGAGCCCAGTAGCCCTGCCCTTCTCTTTGTGCCCCATGGAGGACCCAGGGACATATTGTTTTCTCTTTGACCTGCTGTGAGGGGAGCAGCTGTCATAGTTCAGGACAACTGCACCTGTTTTCCCCCTCTGCTGGGTGGAGGCACGTGTCTCTCTCCCTCCTGACTGGGGTTTTTCTTGGCTTCACAGTTCCCTACCTACACTGTGTTATTCCCAGCGAGCCAGGCAGCCTAGACAGGCCAGTGGCTGTACTTTGCTCTTCCTCTTCAGAAGCTTTAAACTGTGTAATTGTGCACAGTTACAAGTTACCCCACAACTCTTTTCTAAGCAAGCACATTTATTCTGAAGGTGAAAGCATTATAGAGAAAACACATTAAAACAAAGAATGCTAATAAGCTTTCCAGAGATCACCCCCTCACTCCAACAAGGGCTCTGGTGAAGTCAGACCTTCAAAGCCCACAAAGGGGTTTTTCTGTGGTACAAGTTCATAACTAGGGCCCTACCAAATTAATGGTCCATTTTGATCAATTTCACGGTCAAAGGATTTTAAAAATAGTAAATTTCATTATTTCAGCTATTTAAATCTGAAATGTCATGGTGTTGTAATTGTAGGGGTCCTGACCCAAAAAGGAGTTGTGGGGAGTCGCAAAGTTATTGTGTGTGTGGGTTGCAGTACTGCTACCTTTACTTCTATGCTGCTGCTGGCGGCGGCGCTGCCTTCAGAGCTGGGCAGCTGGAGAGTGGCAGCTGCTGGCATGGTATGATATTGCCACCCTTACTTCTGCGCTGCTGTCTGCAAAGCTGGGCCCTCAGTCAGCAGCCGCCACTCTCCAGTTGCCCAGCTCTGCAGGCAGCAGCGCAGAAGTAAGGGTGGCATGGTCTGGCATTGTCACCCTTACTTCTGCGCTGCTGCTGGCGGAGTGCTGCCTTCAGAGCTGGGTGCCTAACAAACAGTTGCTAGCCTCCGGCTGCCCAGTTCTGAAGGCAGCGCAGAAGTAAGGGTGGCAATACCACAACCCCCCCCCCCCCCCAAAATAACCTGCAACTCCCCTGCAACTCCCTTTTGGGACAGGACCCCCAATTTGGTAAACGCTGGTCTCCCCCGTGAAATAAGTATAGTATAAGGTAAAAGCACACAAAAGACCAGATTTCTGGTCCATGACGTGTGTTTTCATGGCTGTGAATTTGGTAGGGCCTTATTCATAACAGCTCCAGAACAAGTACATCCGTGAATAGGTTAGTTTGTCCTTTGTACAGCCTGGGCCTTTGATCTTCAGATTCTGGAAACAGATAAGCAGTAGACAATTATCCTCTCCTCAGGATATAGCTCTAGGGGGCTTTTGCATAACTAGAGTTGAGAATTTGCATTTTCCTCCCTTAGAGATTTCCCCCACTTGACACTGTCTGTCCAAAAGCTCATTCTGGGCTCATTATTCAGTATGGTCCTTGGAAGTTCCATCTCCCCTCTAGCAAGGTCACATACAATCCTCGATAACACATAACCTTTATGTTTGATACAGTGGACTCAAAAGATACTTAGTTCAATGGGATTTTTCCAGGGTATAGCAGGAAATAGTCATATCTGTCATAGTAGCATCTCCTGGGTCCTGGCCCCAAGGGACATTTCTTGCTGGGGCTGGAGTGGGCCCATTTGTCTTGAGTGTGTTCCCTTGGTTGTAGCTGATTGGAGGCAGCGCTTGCGACCTGCTCCCCAGGATGCACCTTCCCTCACTTAAATCTGATGATCTCTTTCTCCTTCCACCCAGGGAACGTCTCAGGAGCGGGAGGCAGCCATGGAGGAGGAGGAAGATGCAGGGCACATGCAGGTCGGCTCCCTCCTTTGGGTGCATGTCGGATGGGCAGTGGGGGCTCTACTGGTGTCCCCATGTATGTGGGGTGGGTTCAGTAGTGGGGAATCCTAAGCCCTGCTAGCAGCCCCTGTGTGCGCATGGGGGAGAGTGGAACTGAGTGTCCTGGTGGTGCCTTGGCTGACCATCTAGCTCATGACTCTTTACCCCACAAAGGCAGATCCGGAGCAGGAGGAGCCAGAGCCCAGGCTCCGAGACACCCCAGAGGACATCTCCTTTGAAGCTGCTGCCAACACCATTGCTTTCCACCCCAGCCAGGACATCCTTGCAGCCGGCGATGTGGACGGCGATGTCTATGTGTGAGTTGGATCTATCTGAGAGAAGAGCACCGTGTAGATAATCAGCAACAGGCAGTGCAACCAGGGAGCTGCAAGGAAATCCCCGGGGTCAGCACTGCCCAGGAGGCAGAGAGAGAGGGGCCCCTATGGGGTGTATACTATGGGTAGGGGTCCGTGACCCCATGGCCCACCCAGACCCACCCCAGCACTGTCGATAGAAGCCAGGCTCAGCTGCTGGAGGTGACGGCGCTGGGAGAATCCTGGGGTTTGGGGAGAGGCTTCCTGTGGAGAGTGATGTGTGTTTAGAGGTGTTTTTTTCCATGCTCCAAGGCTAAGTTGGCTTGAAAAAACCACTTATCTTTGCAGAGGAAGATTGGGGCTGGGCAAAGCTGCTTCCAATATCTGAGCATTGGCATTTGGGATGCTGTAGCTGGGGTCACATCATCCTTCCTCTGCCAAGGGCTTAGCCTGGGAACAGGTTCTTGGCTGGCACTGCTCCATTTCATCACTTGACGGTGCCACAAATCTGTCTTGCACTCACACAGGTGTAGCGCAAGGTCTCTGCCTCTCACTGCACCTGCCATCTCTCCCAGCTGCAATGGTGGCTCTCTAGTGCCCTGACTTGGAAGGCATTAGATTAGATTTCTAGGGAACCTGCCCGGCATGTTCCGGACGTTCACGGTCCCTCACAATCCCATTGGTTTGGAGATTGGTCTCCTACTAGCCATGGGGAGTCTCCAGTTCCTGATAGTGAGTGCTGGGAAGCAGGGGTCTCCCTTTTTGGGAGCTGACCCTCAATGCTGAGGTGCAACCTGTTCCTTTCCCATCACACAGCTGGGGCTCCTGCTCCACCGGGATCTTTTTTCTTCCATGTGAATCCAGCTCCTCAAACCTCTGACTCCTGTTTCCCTTCTGGGGGCTGGCGGTGCCCCAGCAATTTGGACATGGCACATCCTCCCCCTTCTCCAGTCCTGCACCATGAAAGCCCCCTCTGGACACAGACCTCCCCATTCAAGGCACCAGGAGCCCCTGAACTTGGATCTGAATGCTCCTTCCATGCCCAAAAGCTGTGCTCCTCAGCTGGAAGGGCAAGACAGGGAGCAGCTCCCCACTGGCGTCGCCTTAACACACATACTTTTGTTTCAGGTATTCATACTCTTGCCTGGAGGGTGGGAACCGGGAGCTCTGGTCCTCGGGACATCACCTGAAATCCTGCCGGGAAGTGTCCTTTTCCCACGATGGACACAGTGAGTGCACCTCCCTTCGACTTTCTCACACCATTGTAGCGACCTGTGCAGACTCGCTGGGTGGAGGTCAAGCTAGCAAGGAGGATGCCTTTCTCTGTCTTCCGGGGAGAAGCTCCTCTCCTTGCACCCTGGAAGGGGGGCTGCTGAGCCTGTCTGGGTCTCAGCCATGCAGCAGTGTGAGGAGTTTGCTGGAGTTTGCTTAGAAGTCTCTCAGCCAATTGCTGAGCAGGCCCAGCTGTGCTTGGCTCAGGAAATGTGCTGAGCTCCCAGCCTGTGGATGAGATCCCCCTGCAATCAGCTGTGCCTGGGAGTGAGGGGTCCAGAGAGACTGGGATGCATGGGGGGGAGTGTGGAGAGGCAGGGCCGGGGCTGCTTGACTGTTGCACAGTGACTGCTCAGAGCCATGCAGTCAGTCCGTACTGTGGAGACTAGAGATCCGAGAGGTGTGGCGGGGGCAGGGCTCCCAGGCTGAGACTCTCCCATGCTGCCCTTTCTCCTCCCTCACCAGACTGCCAAGGGTTTCCTCCCTGTAGCTCAGAAGTCCCATTCTGCCACGATGTTTCTGTGCCCTAGCACACTGCGCTACGCTGCTCCAGGGCAGGGCTAGGATCCTGGCTGGCTTCATGGCCACAGAGCCCAGGAGTAACAGCGATCCTGCGGGAAACCTGCTGGTGAGGGATAAGCACAAGACATGGACACTGGAGTTGGGTAACTCGGTGTCACTCCTCCTGCTCTGGTTGCTGGATGGGCTGGGGGTGTTGAATGTATACTGTGTGTCTTGTCCCCAGAGCTTTTCACCGTGTCTAAGGATAAATCCATCCACATCCTGAACGTGGAGGAGGGCCGACTGGTGACACGCTTCTCCAAGGCTCACAGGTATGTGTCTATAGGGGATTCCCGGCCCCACGCAGCCCTGCCCTGCCCAGTGAGGGCCTCCTGGGAACTGGCTGCCTAAGCTCCCTAGAGCAGGAGAGTGGTTCCTCCCTGAGTGTCCTTTGGCTCAGCGCTTCCACTAGAGCTGGCTGCTCCCCTTGGCAGGGAGCTGGTCTCCCGTGCACTCACGCTTGCCCATCATGTCCATCCCTGACGCTGAGTGCTGCTCGGTGCTGGCTGGGCCATATGTGGGATGGGGAGCAGGGAAATCTGCCCTAAGGCTGCCCTGCCTGGTGGGGCTGTCAAAGACTCAGATGGGACGCTGGGGCAAAGAGCAGGCCAAATGACCAAACCCCCTGGAGCCGGCCATGGGGCCAGGACTGTAGTGACAGGCCGCTGCGTCCGGGTGGCCACCGGTCACCCTCTACCGACCCCTTTGGCCGAGTCGGGCTGCAGGAACTAGCTCTGGAGGGAGCTGGTTTCCTCCTCTCCCACACACGCTGATAGGAGGTGCTGCCCTCTCCAGATGGCCCCCTTGAGAGGGTCAAGAGCTCCTGGGGAGCTCTCTGCTGCCTGAAAATGGGCTCCTTCCATGTTCCCTCACCCTAGGAGCACCCAGCATGCTGGGGGTGCCAAACTCCCCCCTCCCCCGATTCCACCTGTGCTCGGTACCGTGGCTAGAGCTACCATGTAGTCAGACCTCCCTGGCAGGGCCTTTGAATGGCAGATGGCTCTCTGAGGTGCCTCCGGTCCCTGCCACAGCATGGAGCATCTCATAGGGCTGCCTCATGTAGAAGGGTTCTCTCAGTCCCCGACGTTCTTGGTGACTGGGGCAGGGGTCTTCACAGCTCAGCCCTGAACAGCCTGCTGGTGATAGACGAGCATCTCTTTGCCACGGGGGACGATGGTGGGATGCTGAAGGTGTGGGACCTCCGCAAAGGCACAGCCATCATGGAGATGCGGCAGCACGAGGAGTACATCAGCAGCATGGCCATAGACGAGAACAAGAAGCTCCTGCTCACCACCAGGTGACGTTGGGCTCCTCAGCCATGTGCGCCAGGGGCGCCTGCAGGTACATCAGGCAGCAAAGCCTGCCCCGGGGGGCCTGAGAGCAGCTCCCCTAGGGGGAGAGCAGGTTTGTTCGTACCTCGTTGGTTCTGCTTGTCTAATGCAGATGGCACAGTTGTCTTCGCCCTTGAAGGAGGGGGTAAGTGCTATTATCACCATGGCCCCAGACCCTTTGTAATCACTGGAGTTTGTTGTGCTTCTCATCCTGGACAATCCCAAAGGGGGGGATCACTTATACCCTCTCTCTGAAGTGTGCAGCCACCTCTGGGGGGTATAAAGGTAACACTTGCCAGTTTAGGACAGGAAGTGAGGAATCCCGTGTCTAAGTGAGTGCAATGTACCACTTTGATTCCCACAGCGGCGATGGAACCATGGGTGTCTTCAACATCAAGAGACGGCGCTTTGAGCTGCTCTCAGAGCCTCAGAGTGGAGATCTGACGTCCGTCGCGCTGATGAAGGTAGGTGCTCACGGGCCACCTGTGTGACTGTCCTTCATGTGGGGGCAGCAATACAGAGCCAGGCTTCCCTGCCTCAGCACTGAGCTATCCCAGACGTGGGCAGTGGTGGGCGCTCCAGTGCCCTTTAATATTCAGCCATGAGCTCAAAGGACCCTGCTGAGTTAAACATGTGGACTCCCTTGACTAAGAGGAAAGGAGCCCATTCTGTCACACTCCCTGTGCTGTCGGCCTGTGACGTAAGCACTCCCTGCTAGAGAGTCCGTGTGGGGAGGGGAGGGTCCTGTTTTGAGCTACTGCTTTTTCAGCTCCGCCTCATTCACTTCTTGTCCAGAGGGGGAAGAAAGTGGTGTGCGGCTCTAGCGAGGGGACCATTTATCTCTTCAACTGGAACGGTTTTGGTGCCACTAGTGACCGCTTTGCAGTGAAGGCTGAGTCTATCGACTGCATGGTCCCAGTCACGGAGAACGTCCTGTGCACAGGTTCCATCGATGGAGTCATCAGGTTAGAGAACCCAGTGCTGGCTCCCAGCAGGGAGGCTGGGAAAAGGGGGCTGCCTGCCTTGCTTCTGCTAGCAGGGCTGAGAGGACGTGATGAACTTCTGCTTGGAGGATCTACAGGGTGTAAATAACAGGGAGATTGGGGGGAGAAGGGCCAAGGGGTTAGGAGTATTGGGGTGGAATTGAGCAAAGGGAAAATGTAGGCAGAATATCAGGAGATACACCTCTACCCCGATATAACGCTGTCCTAGGGAGCCAAAAAATCTTACCGTGTTATAGGTGAAACCATGTTATATCGAACTTGCTTTGATCTGCCGGAGTGCGCAGCCCCGCCCCCCCGGAGCACTGCTTTACTGCGTTATATCCGAATTCGTGTTATATCGGGGTAGAGGTGTATTTGCCAAAGGCAAATGCAGTCGTGGAATAATATGCCAAGGGAAGAGGTGGGAGCCCCATGAGGAGGGCACATTACAAGCAGACAGGGCAAAGCCCTGGCAGAAGTACTGCAAGGGAATCTCCTGCCCTGATGCTGGGGGATGGACTTCAGACAGCCTACTGGGTTGGATCCCCCTGGGTGCCTCCATAAAAGGGCTGTTGGTGGGAAAACTTGGGAGCTGTGCTGCTAATGCCATGAAGGCAGATAAACTGGAAGGAATCAAAACCCCAGACTGGCCTCACTGTGCGTTCAGGGCTGTTCCTACTGTTCCCAGTGCATTTCCCTTCCTGGGTTCTGGCGTTCAGCACCGTGCGGCTGTTGCTGCTGGATTTGGATTCCCAGGGGATGTTTACATTAATTCCTGACAGTGAAGTGAGAATTTATCTCCTTGGAGATGGATCTATTGAACTTACTTACTAAGCCCTGAATTTGGGGCTTAAACCACTTGGCACTTTCCCTCTTCTAGGCTCTCAGCATCCCAGAGGACCCCCATCTGGTAGGTGGGTAGTGATAGGGTAGCATACAAGGTTACTGGACAGTTGGCCCTGTATTATAGTCTTCTAATCTCTTAGTGCCCCAGAACACCTCCTCTTGGTGGGTGGGTTGGCTGGAGTACCATGCATAGTTACTGCGGAGTTGGCCCTCCATTAATCAAGCTTCTGTTCTTGTCTCAGGGCGGTGAATATCTTACCTAATCGGGTGATAGGCAGCGTTGGACAGCACCTGGGGGAGCCCATTGAACAGCTGGCCAAGTCCCACACCGGTCAGCTGCTGGCCAGCTGTGGCCACGACCAGAAGGTGAAGTTCTGGGACATCTCATCACTCTGCTCCGTGGTGGTGGATGATTACCGGAAGAGGAAGAAGAGTGGGCAGCTGAAGGCCCTGAGCAGCAAAGCCTTGGGTGGCAGAGAGGACTTCTTTGCCGACCTGAGAGAGGAGGCAGAGGCACCGAAGAAGGAGGAGGAGAGCGACAGTGATGACAGTGACTGACAGAAGCCCAGTGGCCTCTGGGAGATTCCATGGCCAGAAAGCTCCGTGGGGACATGGACTATGAAGCCAGCAGATTCTGCAGCAGTGGGAAGGATGCGTCCTCGCTGTGTTGTGGAAGCAGCTGGAGGCCGAGCTCATTTTCTCATAGAGAACTGGCTCATCTGGGAGTGTTCCTGCAGGCCAGAGTGCTAGCAGGGCCCTTGGTGCAGCTGAGCTGACGAGGCGCAACGTCCCTCTCTGTGTTCCTCATTAAAGGCCGATGGAGGTCATATGGGGAGAGGGGCTGGAACCTCCTGCCAGCTGGGATCTCCAGGCTTTGTTTGGAAAGAAGCAACGCTCCTGATGGGAAAGGAGTTTCCAGTTTTCTCTCTCCAGGAGGAAACAACATACCTTGGCCCCCTCTCCACGCTCTGCCCCAGCCCCTCCCTTGTGAGCTCTCATGAGCACCAGGTGCCTTATGGGACCAGGGCTGAGCCCTGAATTCCTTCCCACCCCTGCTGGTTGGCAGGAGCCTGGAGGTGAATGTGGTGGTCTGTGGTCCAGGAGCTCTCTCCAAACTCCTTTGTGCACCAAAGAATCCCTGCAGCAAACAGTGTGAATTCCAGCCCCCTCTGCATGGAGCACTGGGCCAGGGCCCTAGAGCATCTGGCTGTGCTGGTCTAAAGCAGGTGCCTGAGCTCTGGGTGCTGCCTGTGGGATGACACAGCAGAGGGTTCCCCATTGCTCCTGTGTCACCAGAGATGCCGAAAGCCACTTTCTCAGAACTGCTGCTTAGGCACCTGTTGTAACGAGATGTGGGACAGGGAGGGGAGTGGGAAGAAGAATCCCCCCAGCTGCCAGCTGTGTTTCACACCGACCTCCTCCCTGGCCTCTTGAAGTTTGCTACAAAGTACTGAGCTCAGAGCCCCTTTGCTGGCCCAGGCGATATGGGCACTGCTGCCAGCTGTATTTCTGTCAGGCCAGGCTCTCCCCAGCCACCCTCACAACTTCTCCTCCCTTTTAAAGGTGTCTTCAAGAAAAACAACAGCCAGTTGCACCAGCTTCTCTCCAAGCTGAGAAGATTCATGTAGACAAGAAACTTGGACAAGCCACAGTGCAGGGCCCAGGTGCTGCCTGTCTGAGGAGAGTGACTGATTCCCATTGTGAATTTGTATGTGAATAAACCATCAGGAAGCCTGTGTCCCGAGCTGGTCAGGGTGTAAGTAATAATCCAGCAGAGTTTGCTGTTAGAACATTCTGGCAGTACTAGTAGGGTTACCATTCGTCCGGATTTTCCTGGACATGTCCGGCTTTTTGGGTTAAAAATAGCATCCAGGGGGAATTTGTAAATAGCTACAAATGTCCGGGATTTCCCCCCCCCATGCAGAGCGCTGCAGGGCGGCAGCCAGAGCCCTTCCCCCACAGCTTCAGATCAGCTGCCGGAGTCCAGCCCGGCCAATGTAGAGCTACTCCCCTCCCCTCCCTCCCTTCATTCTCAGATCGCCGGCCCGGCCGTTCGCATCGGGCCTCCGTTCGCATGGGGCCTCGGCAGCTCCTTCTCCTCCCCTGCTCCCCCTTCCAAGCTGCCCAGCGCCCCGCTCCGGCAGCACTGTGCGGGGGCAGGGACTGGGTTGTGTGTTGCGCTGGGGAGCGCAGCCACGTGTCCGGCTCCGCACGGAGCCCGACATGCTGTTCTGAGCGGCAGGGTAAGGGGGCCAGGGGGCTGGAGAAGGGGCAGGGGGTTTCTAGATGGAGCAGTCAAGGGACAGAGAGTAGGGGGGATTGGATGGGTCAGGGGTTCTGGGGTGGGCTGTCGGGGCGGGGGTGTGGACAGGGGTCGAGGCAGGCAGGGAGCAGAGGGGGTTGGATGGGTCGGGAGTTCTGGGGGTCCTGTCAGGGGGCGGGGAGCGGTTGGATAGGGCGTGGGAGTCCCGGGGGTCTGTCTGGGGGCGGGGGTGTGAATATGGGGTGGGGGTGTGGATAAGGGTTGGGGCAATCGGGATAGGTAGGGTCCTAGGGGGGCAGTTAGGGTGGGGGGTTCTCAGGAGGGGGCAGTCAGGGGACAAGAAGCAGGGAGGCTTAGGGGGTGGGTTCCTAGGGGGCAGTTAGTGGCAGGGGTCCCAGGAGGGGGCAGTCAGGGGACAAGGACCGGGGGGGGGTTGGGAGTTCTGAGGGGGGCAGTCAGGGGGTGGGAAGTGGGAGGGAGTGGATGGGAGCGGGACGGGGGCAGGGCTAGAGTGGGGCTCCCTCCCCTCCCAGTGTCCTCGTTTTTGATTGTGGAAATATGGTAACCCTAAATACTAGTCTAACAGTGAGAGTGTGTGTGACTGACAACCACAGTGCTGCTGCTATGGCATCTGCTGACCAGGAGAGTGCGCGCTGTTTTCCACATGTGTCTCCTTAGTGGGTCTCCTGGGAAACGGGGGAGCGGATTGGCAGAGATTGGGGGCAGGAGTTTTGTACTGCAGTTGGAAGGCGTGGGGACAGGGATGTGACCCAGTAAGTTACCACAAGGCCTTTCACCTCTGGCCTCTACAGGCTGGGGGAACGCCCAAAAGAAACAACAGACATCTTGGCTCTCCTGACTATGGGGGCTGGCCTGACATTCCTTACTCAGGTTGTCAGCCTGTGGGGCTGGTTGTCACCGGGGGGAGTAACCTGAGGGGGGGGGGGGGGCGGGGGGGGGGGGGGGAAGCCCCAGGGGGGGGGGAGTGCAGTGGGCCCAGGTGTCTGGCTGTTGCACCCCCCTCTTCAGTGTCAGCTTCCATTCCCGCATGCAGAGCCACTGCAGGCCTCCATTCAGGATAGTGATTTTCCCAGCACTCTTTTGGCTAGTGCCAGGCTGTCCGTGTTACCAAAGAGCAGCTTAGTGGGGGGGGGGGGGGGGGGGGAGAGGGAGGGACACCCTAGAGCCCAGACCAGGGACCTAGTGTGGCCCTGCAGACAGCAGCTGAGATTTTCCACATGTGCATCTGACCTGTGTGAACGGGTCGGGTTGCCTATGCCCGTGTGTGCATCTGGAAACCCAAGAACCCTCATGCTCTGGGGCTGCCCCATCTGTACGAAAGACGAGGGCAACTATGGGGCCCATTTAACCCTAAGAAGAGCGGTTTCTGCCTTTGGCTGGGGAGGTGTGAAGGGGAGAGCTGGAAGCCTGTGAGGTTAGGTTTCTTGCCCTAAGAAGAGAGCAGCTGCAGGTGAGCTAGTGCTGTTGCTGTGGTGAAGACAGCTCTCTGCTAGTCTTGAGATGTCCGAGGCAGCCTTGTGGCACCAGGTTCCCTCACAAAACAGGAAATGCGGCCTCCTGGCTTCTCACCATCAGGAATAATGAGAGCCTCTTGTGGAGGGGCTGGGGCTGGCTGACCTGTGCCCCTCTGGGGATAGCCCTGCCCTTCTAAGCGGCCTGGAAGGGAACAGTTCAGGCAGCAGCGAGCCAGACCCTGAGTTCAGGGAGGTTCTTTTTACCTGTGTCACTTTTTAAATGGGCAGAAAGCGGCACAGGGACTGATTTGGGCTGGCGGTGGAGTAGATCTCTTTGCATGGCATTTGTGCTGCAGGAGCTGGGAGCTGAGCACCGGGGATCTGGGGAACGGACGGAGCCTTGCCAAGCTCTTCGCTATGTGTAGTTGCTGGGGAGGCGAGGAAGAGAAGGTGCCATTGTCTAGGATACAAGAGGGAGTTCATGCAGTTGAGGTTATAGGAAGGATGTACTGGCCTTGAAGACAGACCCTCTGAGCTGGGCAGGCTGCGGTGCTCACAGACCTTCATCCAAACCTGGTTAGGAGGAGCCCCACCCCCGCCTGCCTTCCCTCCTCTGCTTCCTCTTCTCCCTCCCCTCCCCCTCTGACACCAAGCTGCCGTTAGACCTCCAACTTCCCTGCCTGCCTGCCTGCCCTCGCTAGCCCCAGCAGAATTGTTGGTAATTTGAAAAAGTCTGGTTCAGGGTGAACAAAATGGGTTGGGTTTTTTTGAGTATTTGTAAATGCCTAGAGTCACAAAATGGCCAGTGGAGGCGCTGCTGTCCCTGCCACCCTTAAACATGTTAGCCCAGTGGATAGACACTCAGCTGGGATGTGGGAGACCCAGGTCTGAATCCTCACTTTGGGCTAGGGCTCGAAACACAGGTCTCCTTCCTTCCAAGTGCCTGCCCTAACCCCACGTTATTGGCATGAGGTGCTCTCAGTCTCTCCTGCAGAAGCTGTTCCGCTTTGTGTGATGAACTATTCTTTGGAGTAGAGGGCTGGGACTGGAACCTCAGTCTCCCAAGTGAGTGCTCTGGCCATTGGGCTGTAGAGTTGTTCTCACATGTCGATGTGGACATGAGCCATGTATGAAGTCAAACATGTGCCAACCTGTTAAAACTCAGTAAGTCCTCGTGCGTTCAATTATGATGGAGCTGGGAACCTAGTTCTGACATGGTTCCAGTGTGTAGGGTATGTAGGACCTCAGCTTTGTTTCCCTACGTGGGCAAATGCCTTGGACGTACTCATTGATTCATAGAGTTTAAGGCTAGAAGGGACAATTAGCTCAGCTAGTCTGATCAGTACATTACAGGCCATGATATTCACCCAAATGTCCCTGTTGCTTTAGTCAAACTAAAGTATTTTAGCCCTCAAGAGACTCAACTGTTGTGTGCCACAGGCAGAGAACAGGACAGACAGAGATGCCACCTGCCTGAGACCCCTGTAACGGCAGGGAATTGATCAGGTGAAAATATGGCCAGATGATCCGGGGATCCATGCTACAAAGGAAGATGAAACACACACCCGCAAGGCCCCAGACAATCTGACATGGGGAAATTCCTTCCTGACTCCAGACCTAGCAGTCAGTTAGACCTGAGCATGTGAGCAAGACTCACCAGCCAGGCATCTAAGAGTGATTCTCTGTACCACCTCACAGCACTAGCCTGCCACAGCTGGTAGCCCACCTCTAGCTGTGGTCCATCTCTGATGCTTCACCCCCACCCTTAGATTGTACTGGAGAGTGTTGTAACCAGGTGCTCTGACTCAGCTGTAATCTGGGCCTCCCCCACTACAGAAATAGGTTCAAACCATGTTAGAACATATTCTGTTTTTTTCTTCTTGTCTGTGTGACTGTGATGACCTGTTTCAACCCTAGTAGGAATGCTCCCTGCCTCCCAGTTCTCTGGTCAATTTCCACACAGGATGGTTTCTACCTTGCAGGGTGGGGAGGATGGACTGGCTGGCAGGAAGCTGGTGGCTGCAGATGAGGTTTATCTTGAAGGTGCCGCTGTGTGCTCTGCATGAGGCTAAGAGGCTTCCTGCAGTCTGGACTGTCCCTGGGTGTGTTGGCCCTGCTGCGATGATGGTGCAGGTGAAGCTGCATTTGCGTGGGCTACATCCAGGGCCCCATGTGCAGTGTCATCGCCCAGATGTGCCCAGAAATCACTGTCACCATGGTGGATGTGAACAAGGAGAGGATCCGGGCCTGGAACTTGGATCAGCTGCCTGTCTGTGAAGTACGGCTCAGCAAGGGGACTGCATTCCAGTGACTGGGGCAGGGTGTGGGGAAGGGCAGCCTTCTCGCTTTGATCGCTGCAGATCACTTGGTGGGGAGAAGGGACTCCCTGCCCCACCCTGGGCTGAGCTGACTCTCCGCCGCAACGAGTGTGACTCCAGTGCCTTTTCAAAAGGTTTGTTTTATTAGCTCAGCACAAAAGGTGAATGAGAGCTGGTAAGTGGCTGAGTTTGTCTCGCTGCAGTAACAACGCCCAGTAACCTGGGATTGCCCAGTGGGATTGGATTGGACTGGCCAGAGATGTGGCTGAGCCCAGCATCCCCTCTCCAGCAGCACGTAGCGTCTGATGACTCAAAGGAAGCTGTTACCCCACAGTTATACCTGTAAGTGCATGTCTTGTCCCTGACACGCACCTCCCAGTTGGTGCCCTGCAGCACAAGGCCTGCAGTTGATCCTGGCCAGTGTCACTCTGCTGCTGGCCTCTCTAATTGGTGGGAATGAGTCCGGTCTCCTTGCCACCAAGAGCTCTGGCTGGGTGCTGATTGGTGCTTAGCTGGAGATGGGCCAGGGTGCTGGTGGGCTTCCATGTCATGTTCCTCAAGGTCCCATGCAGGTGACATTGTGAGGGGTGCTCTCCTCTTGCAGTCCCAGCCAGGTAGGACCTTGCATAACTCAGTCTGAGAATCCCAGCCCCGGATGAGGTGGCTGCAGCTGAGGGTGTTATTGCTAAGCCCTTTCCCCCTCTATGTGTTGCACCAGGAGCTGGAGTATGAGAGAATCCACAAGGCGATGCTCAAACCAGCCTCTATCTTTGATGGCAGGAGAATCCTGGACAGTTTGCATGATTGGCTGCAGCAGTTAGGCTTTCAGGTACTTCCTCTGCAGTGTGTGGGTGTGTGGATGTGGATTCAGGCCACTGGGGGCCATGGCAGGAGAAGGGAAAGGGCGGATGACGAGGGTGCAGTGGGTTGTCTGGTGATGTGCACACTGCCCTCTGCTGGGTGCAGTTTGTACTGATCCCTATGGGTCCATTGGCTCCCTCTAGCAGAGCCCTGGGTTTTGGGTGCTGGAGGTGGTGGGTTTGGTTTCTCAGTGGCTTCCTCTTTCCAGGTGGAGACAATCGAGAAGATCAGCCAGAGAATCCTGTTCACGGCAAATGACACCGAGCTGGACCTGCTGGCTCCCCCCAAAGAAAATTCCCTGCCTGGGATCACGTGGTGTGACACGGACCAATCCTGGGGCTGAGATTGTAGCTGCACACAGGGACCCACCTGACCGCTGTGCCATTCTGTAGCTCCAGGGCTGACCCTGCCGGCAGGCCCTCCCACTGCAACCGGCTCAACCCAGCCAAAGCCCTGGTGGGCCTGTCCTGCCTAACATCCAAGCCTTGGCGGATGGCAAAACTGGTTCTAGGGCAGCTTTTTAACTGTTGCATTCACATAATGTGTGAACCTCAAAGTCCTTCACTTAACTTTTAAACTCCTGCCTTCCATGTGCTTGTCTCTCTGCAGTGAGTACATGGCACCATCCCCCACCCTCTCTGCTGGGCGGGGGTGGGGATGGAGCCTGCGGGCAGACTGGTCCCCCGTCTTTGTTCCTGCTCAGGACATTCATACAGTGTTTCATTCCAGACTTTCATAATAAAACACATTTGGCTGCCTTTAGGGCACTGTGGGGGTTGTGTGCTGTGAACTCCTGCCTCTGCTCTGTTCTAGGTGGAAGGGACAGGTGGGCTCTAGGGCCTCTATGGCTTCGTCTCTCATGCTGCAGTTTCCAAACTGCTCTGCAAGGGCCTGGTCCCTCCGCCTGGGGTAGATGCTGTTTGGGAACCCCTGCTTTGGCAGGGTTAGTGCTGGTGCAGCGTGCTGGCTTGGCAGCTGCGCAAGGTGAAGGCCAGTGGTCCTCATGTGGACAGCACCAGGCAGGGAAGTGGCATGGTCCGCAATGTCCTATGGCAGGAGTGGGCAAACTATGGCCCGCGGGCCGGATATGGCCTGTCAGATTGCCACCTGCATGGCGCTGCGGGCCCCACGCTGCTCCTGGAAGCGGCTAGCACCATGTCCCTGAGGCCCCTGGGGGAGGGGGAGCAGAGGGCTCCGTGCGCTGCCCTCGCCTGTGGGTTCCTCCCCCCGCAGCTCCGGCCACTGGGAGCTGCGGGGGGAGGTACCCATGGGCGAGGGCAGCGCGCGGAGCCCTCTGCCACCCCCTTCCCCAGGGGGCGCAGGGACATGGTGCTGGCTGCTTCTGGGAGTGGCGTGGGGCCAGGGCAGGCAGGGAGCCTGCCTTGGCCCCGGTGCGTGCCGCTGTGACCCCGGAGCCACTCCGGGTAAGCGGCGCCAGGCTGGAGCCCGCATCCTGAATCCCTCCTTCACCTCGCACCCCAACCCCCTGCCCTGAGCCCCCTCCTGCACTCCACACTTCCTCCTGCACCCCAACCCCCTTCCCTAAGCCCCATCATACACCCTGCACCCCTCTGCCCCAACCCTCTGCCCTGAGCCCCCTGCTGCACTCCTCCCTGCACCCCTCCCCTAAGCCCCCTCATACACCCCACACCCCTTCTCTGCCCCAACCTCTTGCCCTGAGCCCCTTCCTGCACACTGCACCCCCACACACACTCCGCAATTCCTCCTGCACCCCAATCCCCTGCCCCACCCCTACGTTCATGGCCATGCATGCAATTTCCCCACCCAGATGTGGCCCTCGGGCCAAAAAGTTTGTCCACCCCTGTCATATGGCCTCCCATGGTTGGAAAACATTCACAGGAACAAGGGGCAGGGCCATCTCCGGTTGGTAACACCTTGTAAAAAAATGGTGCATTTTGGGAGGTCAATCCAGGCTTTCTATTGGGCAACCTCAATGACTAGCCTGACCCAGAGCAGCTAACAGCCAAGGCACACTAGTGCCGCCAAGGCCAGTTCTGCCATTGCTTTCCATGTGCTGGGCTCCTGGTTGGCTGCTGGCATTCATGTCTCCTTCCACATAACTGCTGGAGAACTGGCCCCACTCAGCCAGTTGCCTGTTGGTCCCCCTAATGGGCTTTGATTTCTCCTCTCATAAATTAGGGTGTGACAGCAGCACCTCCATGGCATCTCTCAAAGCACTCTGGAAGGCAAAGTGTGAGCCTCAGGCTGTAGTGAGGGAAACTGAGGCAGAGCTTAAGGCCAATGCTTTCAAATGGCAGTGTCCAAACCACGTCCCTCCAGCCATACAGTTTTATGAGGGCTGAGCCCCCCTTCAGCTCCCTAGGACCTCAGCCCTACTGCCAACAACACTTTGCTAGGGAATGAGGGGTGGGTTCCCAGCCATGGCCAGGAGCTGGAGGAGCACAAGGGGCAGTGAGCAGAAGCCATTGCTCCTGAGCTGAAGCTCCCATCTCTGAGCACTAGGCCCTTGCCCACCATTGTGCCTGAGATATATAAAAAACAACCCCCCGCCCAATGTAATTCCTTTGGCTTACCCCCACCTTGCCAGCCTTGTGAGCATCAGCTCCCCTGTTCCAGTCGTCTGCACTGCATGAGAGGGGAGGCCTGCTGGGGCAGAGATTCAGAGAGGAGCCTGAATGAAGAAGGCCCCCCCAATGCCCCAGAATGGTGTTGACTCCAGCTTCCTGCTGCTTGGAGCTTCTGATGGAACTAACGGGGGGGGGGGGGTGAGGGGAGTTGTTGCTCCTCCTTTCCTGCTCGGCCCCTCCCTGCCACCACCCTTGAACAAGGCCAGGGCTGTGGAATACTCTGCTTCCCTCCCCTCTGTCCCATGGATGGAGGGGTGTGTCCAGCCCACTGGGTTCTCAACACCGTGCTTTGGGTTTAAGCTGCTGTCAAGCAGGGGTCCTGCGTCCCCATCTCTCTCTCAACCTGGCACCAGTAGGGATTTTGCCCTTAAGGTTCTAAGGAACAGAAAAAACAGAGATCCCTTTTTGCCTCTTTTCCCTGCCTCCCCTCATGCGCATTGAACGTGACACCCCATAGGGCCCCCAGCTCCCCACCTGCCTTAGCTTCCTATGGCCATCCTCATTAGTGTATAATTGCTTCTTAGTTCTGTGCATGGAAGTGTTTTGCCTGGTGCCAAGTACCCTGTGCCCCTTTCCTGCTGCTTCTGGGGGGCAGAGGCAGCAGAGCAAGGTGGGGGCAGACCATGAAGCTCAGAGTTGGGGGCAGAATCCCAGGCGATGTAGGCACAGCTTGCTGGTTAGAATGGCCTTCACTCAGAAGGTTAGAATCAGACCCAGCCTAGTGCCTCCTAGTGGCCACACAGAGCAGAATAGCTCATCTGAGCCAACACTCCCAGGGTTTCCTTGGATTTGTTCCAGGTACCCTGGCAGCATTGTACTGGCCAGAGGGGCAGAACCTGGCTCTGCTTCCTAGCTTCAAGACATGGTGATAGTCACACAGCTTCAGGCCTCAGCATTTGCCTTTCCTGAGGCTTGGGGAGCGGGAATTGCTATTTAACATCACTGATTGATGTAGGCAGTGTGAACAGTGGCTGTGCTGGGGGGGGAGGGGTCAAAGGCTGGCTTGTCCTCACTCTCCTCTGTGCAGTCGAGCTTTCCTAGCCTGCCATTAGGCGAGGGATGCTGCCCATCTCTGGAATACCTGGCTGTGGAATACAGAAAAAGGCTGCACCCTATATAATATCACAGGCACAGCAGCTTATGCGAGACATTTACCACTTTCTAGGCTGCTTTTAGGAGTGGATTTAATAAAAAGTGTGTTTGTCAGAAGTGGGATTCGAACCCACGCCTCCAGAGGAGACTGCGACCTGAACGCAGCGCCTTAGACCGCTCGGCCATCCTGACAGCTATAGAGAAAAAAACCCTCCTGAGGGGAGCTGTGCTTACTTGCCAGGCCTACTCCTTCCAGGCACTTGTACCACTTTGCTTTTACCCAGCTGCACGCCCTGCTATTTCCTCTCCTTCCTCCTGCTGCATGCAATGGGTCCAAGGTTTGTTTCAATGTTTTGTGGTAAGCTGCCACCCTGTGGCTATTTTGAGCCATCGCGGTTAAACTGACTGCCAGCTCCCCCCAGCTTACAGTGTCCTTGCAGCCCTGTGACTCCAGGCAAAGCTGTACCAAGAACAGGAGTACTTGTGGCACCTTAGAGACTAACAAATTTATTAGAGCATAAGCTTTCGTGGGCTGTAGCTTTAATAAATTTGTTAGTCTCTAAGGTGCCACAAGTACTCCTGTTCTTTTTGCGGATACAGACTAACACGGCTGCTACTCTGAAAGCTGTACCAGTTTGTTTAACCTACTGCCGTTGCCCTCACTTGTAGCACAAAAGACAGCCAGGCCTCACCCCAACACCCAGCAGGAGACAGGCACACTGGCATTTGGGAAGAGCCCCGTGGCTGGCTAATCAGCCCAAGAGTTTGAAACCACGAGAGAGGATTTGGGGTCAGGCTGTCAAAGGTATTTAGGCACCACAGCAGCTTAGGCACTTTTGAAAAATCCCATGAGGCACCTAAATACCTGTAAAGATCCAGCTTTCAGCACCTTGTGACTTCAGACTCAACCACAGTGGCCTTGCTTCACTGACTGATCTTCTGTTAGCCTGCCCTTTAGCACCCATTGCAACAAGACCTTGATGATACCTGTTCTGTTCATTCCCTCTGGAGCACCTGGTACTGGCCACTGCTGGAAGACAGGACACTGGGCTAGATGGACCTTTGGTCTGACCCAGTGTGGCCATTCTTATGTTCTTATGACCTGGAGCGTTTGAGAGTTTGTTCATTCACTATTTCTCTTTATTGCAGCCCCTTGGGCCTGTGAACTCTTCAGAACAAGTACCTAGTTTGTCAGTACATTTTACCCATTGTGCAGCACCTGGGATTACTCTGCACCCCAGAAATCACTGACAGCTAAACTCTAAGCACATAGGCAGCAAGAGCGAGGAACTTGCCCTCCTGCTATACCTCACTTGGGGTCCTATGTGTGGAAACAGCAGCACATGCAGCTGGGGCTTTTAACATTTTAGCAGTGATCAATTAAAATGTTGTGAGCAGGGGAGTCACCTGCCCCTTTATGTAAAGACAGCTCTTAGAGCAGAGGTTCTCAAACTGGGGGTCATAAGCCCTCAGGGGGTCACAAGGTGGTTACATGGGGGTCACAAGCTATCAGCTCCGTGGGGCTAAGAGCCCAAAGCCTGGTCCTGTGTGAGGCTGACAGCCCCAAGCCCCTGTTAAATTAACCCCCCATTTTTCATTTATAAGGGGGTCATACAGAGGCTTGCTGTGTGAATGGGGTCACCAATACAAGAAGTTTGAGAACCACTCTTAAGAGTAACAAAGGGGAAGGAAAGAAGGAATAGTCAGCAGCAATAGACCAGTTATTGGGAAAAAGCTCTTTGCTTTTTATAAATTAGCAACAAAGATGCTACCACTTGCAGAGAGACTACAGCTTGCTACGTGCTCTTAAACCTCAGAGGGGATGGGAGTGTAGCAAGACTTTAAACTCTGGCATGTTTTTATTACAGTAAAAGTCAGAGGCTCCTGTCACGGATCGACAGGCCCAGTGTTCGTTCAGAGAGCCCCTTCAGTATGGCAGCCCCCTCTGGGTCACACTCCCACTAGGGGAGGCCTCTTGGCTTCTCTGTCTCCTAGGATCAAACCTCAGAGCTTTCAGCTCCCCTGCTTCATGCCATGAGCTCCCTGCTGAGTCCCCCTGGATTGGGCACCTGAGGGAGACTGGCACACCCAAAGGGAGCAACGCACCCCCTCCCCACTTCAGGAGTGACTCTTAGCCAGCAGGAGGGTTTATTAGATGTCTGGAACACAGCATAGAATGCCCTTAGATACCACAGAACAGAAAGTTACAGAATAGGTCATGTGGGTTAGTGCCGAGCCCTCTGACCCCTTCTTTAGTCCCAGTCCAGAAGCTTCTCTCCTGCCTCCAGCAGCCCACACTTAACAAGTGCACCTGGCTCTCCTCAGTCCTTTGTTCTCCAGTTGGTCACACCACACAGGCTTCCGGTAGAGGGTGGGCCATCCCCAACCCTTTGTTGCTAGGTGCTAAGTGTATGGACAACTGGAGCGGCTATTGTTTCTGGGCCTCTCCCTGGGCATACGGCCCCAGGCAGCTCAGCATTGATCACGGTTGTATCTCTGAAGCTATGAACACACTACAGTTTATGTCGGTATAAGTTATGTCACTGAGGGGTGTGACTAAGGGCATGTCTACACTACAAAATTAAATTGATTTTATAGACATTGATTTTTAGAAATCAATTTTATACAGTTGATTGTGTGTGTCCACACAAAGCACGTTAAGTTGGCGGAGTGCATCCTCACTACCATGGCTAGCATCAACTTATGGAGTGGTGCACAGTGGGTAGTTATCCCACAGTTCCCGCAGTCTCTGCCACCCATTGGAATTTTGGGTTAAGCTCCCAATGCCCAATGGGGCAAAAACATTGTCGCAGGTGGTTTTGGGTACATGGTGTCAGTCGCCCCTCCCTCTGTGAAAACACCATCTGTCAATCGTTTTGCGCCTTTTTTCCTGTGTTACCTATGCAGATGCCATACCCCAGCAAGCATGGAGCCCACTCAGCTCACTCTCACGCCCTTTAAAAGCTCACTGGTGCTGTTTGCTGACTAGGTCAGACCTCAGTGCAACTAACATTCCCATTGTTATTGCTGCTTGCTGTGTGCTCCATAATATCTGTGAGAGTAAGGGGGAGACATTTATGGCGGGGTGGGAGGTTGAGGCAAATCACCTGGCGTCCAATTTTGAGCAGCCAGACACCAGGGCCACTAGAAGAGCACAGCAAGACACGCTGTGCATCAGAGAGGCTTTGAAAACCAGTTTCATGACTGGTCAGGCTACGGTGTGACAGTTGTGTGTGTTTCTCCTTGAAGCAAACCCGCCCCCTTTGTTGATTTTAATTCCCTGTAAGCCAACCACCCTCCTCCCTTTGAAATAAAGTAACTATTGTTTTGAAACCATGCATTCTTTCTTTATAAAAAAAAAAAAAAAAAAAGAGATAACAGAGAAGGTAGCCCGGGTGAGGTGGGGGAGGAGGGAAGGACACGGCCACATTGCTTATTATAGCCACACTAAAATTCAAACTGTTTGAATAACAGCCTTCTGTTGCTTGGGCCATCCTCTAGAGTGGAGTGGCTGGGTGCCCGGAGCCTCCCCCCCACGTTCTTGAACATGGGGAGGAGGGTAGGCGGTTATACAGTGGATGCAGCGTGGGTCTGTGCTCTTACTGGCTTTCCTCAGCATCACGTCCTGCCTCTGCTCTTCATGCTCACTTAATTCTTTCCTGGCCTCTGCCACTGAACGCTTCCATGTATTAAGCTGTGTCCTATCAGTGCGGGAGGACTGCATGAGCTCGGAAAACATGTCATCACAAGTGTGTTTTTTTCACCTTCTAATCTGCGATAACCTCAGGGATGGAAATGATAGGGGGAGCATAGAAACATTCTACCCTCTATGATTCTGGGGGGACTGCATGGTCACCTGTGCTGCTGAGTTTGCCACGCTGACCAAACAGGAAATTAAACAAAAGTTCCCACAGCTTTTCCTGTGTACCTGACTAGTGCATCGGAGTTCAAAGTGCTGTCCAGAGCAGTCACATTGGAGCACTCTGGGATAGCTCCCAGAGGCCACTACCATCAATTTGCATCCGCCCTATCCCAAATTCGACCCAGCAAGGTTGATTTTAATGCTAATCCCCTCCTCGGGGGAGGAGTATAGAAGTCAATTTTAAGAGCCCTTTAAGTTGAGGGAACAGGGTTGATTGTGTGGACGCATTTATTTTAAAATTGACCTAACACAGCTAAATTCAACCTAACCCCATAGTGTAGACCAGGCCTAAGCAGCCCCTGGGGGGATGTTAGTTACACTAACCTAAGCACCAGTGTGGACATTGCTATGTCAGTGGGAGAGCTTCTCCTGCCAACATAGCCACCCCTGCTCGGGTGGGTGGGTGGGAGGGTGGGAGTAATTAAGTTGATGGGAGAGCTCTCTCCTGGCAGCATAGTGTTTGCGCTAACAGCACTGCCTAGGTGCAGCTGCACCGTTGTAAGCTCTGTAGTGTAGCCATAGTTTACTCTTGGCAGAGAGTCAGGCTATCTTGCCCCCAGTTAAATATGTACTACACAGGGGAAACTGAGGCACACACAATAGTCCTACAAAATATTAAATTCCCCACTTCATCCCAGCCCCAAGCAGGAACAGGTGCTGTACCCAACATATACAAAAAGGACAGTCCCTCTGCCCAAGTGACAGTCTAACTCAGACATGGGCAAACTACAGCCCGCGGGACCATCCTGCCCAGCCCGAGCTCCCGGCCAGGGCGCCTAGTGCCCGGCCCCTCCCCCGCTGCCGTGCTCTGGCCCACCGCTCCCGGGAGCGCAGCTGGTTCTAGCCTGGTGTCGTGGCTGCGAGCTCCTGTTGCTGGTAAGGTGGTCGGGGGAGAGGGGAGCAGGTAAGGGAGCGGTTGGATGGGGCAAAGGTTCGGGCGGGGGGAGGGGGCGGCTGTCAGGGGATGGGGAACAGGGAGGGTTGGGAGTGAGAATCCCAGGGGGCGTGTATGTGGATAGGGGTCAGGAGGCCAGTCAGTGGACAGGGAGCAGGGGGGGTTGGATAAGTGGGTGGGATCCCAGGGGGCAGTTAGGGGCAGGGGGTCCTGGGAGGGGGTGGTCAGGGGATAAGGAGCAGAGGGTGGTTGGATAGGGGGTAGGGGTCCCAGGAGGGGGCAGTCAGGGGACAAGGAGCAGGGGGGTTGGATGGGTCAGGGGTTCTGATGGGCGCAGTCAGGGGGCAGGAAGTGGGAGGGGGTGGATAGGGGGCAGGGACCAGGCTGTTTGGGGAGGCACAGCCTTCCCTACACAGCCCTCCATACAGTTGCGCAACCCTAATGTGGCCCTCAGGTCAAAAAGTTTGCCCACCCCGCTCTAACTGGACAAAGGGCGGGAGGAGAAAAAGATTAAGTAATGCACTCACATAGCAAATCAGTGGATGAAGGAGGACTTGAATCCCACTCCCAAATCCCAGTTCCATGCCCCAGGAGCTATGCCACACTGCCTTCTGGTAGCACTTATTTAAACTAAACAGCCATCCCTTGACTTCATAAAATCAACATATCTGGCCCTTCCCGTAAGGGCTTAAAAAAGCCCAACCTTCCACTATATAGCTGACTGCTCCTGCATTGGCTGTAGCTTTCCTGATACTGGGGGTGGGGGGGAGGGGGGAGATGAGAGAAGACAAGGGGGCGGGGAGAAAATTAGACTTTGTACACCATGGAAAAACCACCAGTATGTGCTCTGCTGCAGCTTGCCTTGCGCACTGTCCCAAGCTGCTCTGGCCTGGACACAGCCCTTTCTCTCCTCTCCTGGCCTAGGATGGGTTTCTACTCCCTCCCTTTCCAGAAACCAGTGACAGACAGGTGGGTGGCAGTACAAGGGCTCAGTGTGGTTACCTGGTATCACCCTGTCCAAAGTCAGGCCCCATTAAAAAAAAGGTGTCAAGTTAGGCCTGGAATTCCAGGAGTGACCAGTGATTTTGGGTGCCAGCACATTGAATTTTAAGCACATGGTAGGGTGGAAAACAGAACCAGAGCAGGTTCATTCAAGCCAGTGGTTCCCATCATCTCAAGCCCTAACAGCACTTAGACATGGAGACATACTGAAGAGTTGCTCTGACAGAACTGGTCCAAGGGACCACACAGTTACCTGCACCAGTTCATGCAGAGGACAGCTGTGACCACCCTGACAGGTTGGGACAGAGACAAAGCAACACCACCCCTGCAGGAGCGAGTCACACAAAAGAGAGCACAGTCCCTTAACTGCAAGAGCCATTTGCATGGAGAGTTTACAAGCCATTCCAGAAAGCACTCAGCTAGGAAGGATAGGGGAAAGGTCACCCTCATGGGAAGGCACTAGGAGCTGGGGCAGAGATGAGGGGAGGGAGTCCAGAGAGGCGAGTACTCTGCTCTGGCTCTCCTACACCAAGCCCTCCAACAGGGCTTTCCACACCATAGACAGCACATTCATCAGCATGGAGTAGCCAAACTGTGTCCCAGCTGGGCTGTTTTATCACCAAAGGATGCCAGTGTACATCCCTTACCCACCCCCCTACCACTAAGAGAGGGGGAACCCCCTAGTCTCATAACAGCAGAAGAGCTTGACAAAAGAGGGGAGGGTAAATGTGACAGAGGGCAATCGCCAGCAGATCCTTGGGAAACCCTATTGAATTAAGGGAGTTTCTGTACTGGGGAACATGTGATGTGAGGCTGCGGGATTCAAGGACTAGATTGAACAAGGTGGCAGATGAGAATGAACAGGTTGGAACTGTAAATGTGAAGTGGGTTTCCTGGGAAATACTTTGGAGGGGTTAATGCAAATTCCCTTACACAAAACCAAGCCTGCCAGACATAGGCCCTGAGGCTAGGCTGCTGCTTACCTGTAGCAGAGGCTGGAGATCAAGGGCCTGAGCTGCATCATTAAAAAGGCCAATCAACCCAGTCTGGGCTCTAGTTCTGAATCAGACAGCTATGAACTAGTAACAGAGGGAAAGGGATATTTGTGGATGCTGAATTTGTAACAGCTAGCAGGGGCCTAGGGTGGAGTGGGCATGAGCTCCAGGAAGCACTGTACCTTGCATGGAGGTTTTTTTAGTGTTTTCAAATGTTTTCACATTAAGAATAAATGTACTTGCTTAAAAACAGCTTGGTGTAACTGCAGGCAGTTACTTGGGCATAGGCAATGGAGAGGAAGCAAAGCACAGACAGTGGCCAGTTTATGCAGTTTGGCTTGCTGGGAATATCACAGTACAGGCAGGGAACTGCAGCATGGAACCCCCCTCCCCCAGGAGGGAGAACACAAACTGGTCTCTGCCACCACCATGAGGTGACAGCAGGAAGCCAGAGAACTTAAGTAGGTGCCCACAGTGGAGCATAGGAGAGGAAATGGGTGCAGCTGTCCTGAACTGAGAACTCCCAAGGAAGGGGCAGTTGGTTTCTTAAGAGGACGTGAGCAGCCACCATGAGGCAGGTGCTTCACTCCTAGCTGAGCCTTTGCAGTCACCCCCAAAACCCTCTCAAAAATCCTGCAAGCTCCAGCTCAGGAGCAGAGCCTCTGCCACCCCTCCCCAAGTTCTTTAAGGCCAGGGCAGCTCACCAGCAGACAGACCCTGGAGACACTCAGTACCAGGAGTGAGGCTGAGCACCTGCCACTGCTCCCTGAAGCATTTAAGCTTCCACTTTACCTTCAGCAGTGGCTGCCCTCTGCCAGCAACTCTCCCTACACCCCAGCAGCTCCTCCCTAACCCTGCCAGCCCCAGGCATTAGCTAATGGAGAGATGAGGTTGAGCTTTTCAAGGCCCAAACGCCATGTGAGCGGACAGGCCAGTGCTGGAGATAAAGCAGTGGGAAGAGCAGAGCTCATGCTGCTGGGGGCAGGGACTAGGCAGCCAGAGGCTAGACCACAGGATACTCTAGAACAGGACCTCACTGGCCTGGCTTTGGGGAAGGAAGAGTGTAGCTGCTGACATGGAAGCCCACCAGCCCTTCTGCTCCAGCAGGATGGCGACTCAGCATTCCAGCAGTGGAGAAGGACCCCTCTCCCTGAGCCCAAGCCAACACTGGTGACAGAGGTAGGATCCATTCCACATATGGGGGGCCCAAAAGGCTGTTGGCACCATACTCCAGAGAAGACAGGACACAGCAGTTGCCTTTCAGGCTACTTTAATAGAACCTCCCAACCCTTCAGTCAGAGTCTGAATGACCATTCATACACAGCGGCATGGACTATCAATGCCACTGGGGACCAGAGAACCCCAAATGCCATTTCCTTACAGTCCCTTGCTCATAAATACCTTGGTGCCTCAGAGAGGTGGTCACCATTTCCTCATTAAAAACAGCTCCCATCAGCATGGCGGCCATGACCCTCCCCTACTTAGGCACTAGCAGGATTCAGGAAAGGCCTCCGCTCACAACTCAGCCCAGGAGGGATGCTTCCAATGGAGAACATTGGATTCTTCCAAACAGCGCCTAGGCCAGTGGAACAGGCAGCACTGCAGGGGGTATTTCCCACCCAGCACTAGTCCCATGCTCTTCCTTGCTTCACAGGACAGTTGTCTGACCTCACTGGCCAAGGCCACAATAAGAAACTCAACCAAGCTTTTAAAACAAAGTAAACAACCTTTAACAGAATAAGTCAAACAAAAAGGCAAGAGAACAAGATTTAGGCCCAGGAATTTAAACAGAGCAGCCCTTCCCCCAGATGGGGGTGGGGGAAGCAGAGGTTTGCTCAGTGCACCTGCAGGGCTTGCTAACAATATAGCTCTGTGCTGTACATGCCAGGGACAGTCATTAATTGCCCAGTCTAATAACAGGGAGTTCCCCAAACCCTCTCCAAAGAGCACTGTACATCCCCCTCTCTACCACGCTGGCAGGTGTATTTCAATACAAATAAAACCCAAATAGAACAAAAGAAAAATCTTTGAGCCTGGTCAGACTCACCCAGTTGCCCAGCATGCATCCTCTATGACCCCAAGACCTATGCAGATGGGGTCCTTCATTGCCTGGACAGTTTAGCCTGTCCTTCTATGATGGTATGTGGGAATCCCCATGACATCCGCCTCCCCCCATCTCACTGGGTTAACCCACCTGGGCACACCAGAGCAGAGAACAAAAACATTTAAAAAACCTAAAACAAATCTGTGTCAAACTAACATCTGAGAGAAAACACAAAAACAGACAAACAGGGACCAGAAGCAGCCTCCGCTCAGTGCCCACGTCCTGTAAAACCAGCTTACAAAACATCAGCCCCATCCCTCCTCCCCGCAGGAACGCAAAGCCAATGCACCAAGCCCCAGAGAGGCAGCGCATGGCTCTGTGGAAACATCCAGCCTACACCACCGGGCACCCTGTTGGGGAAGGAAAAGAGAATTAGAGCCATATGCAACACAACAGAGAGCTGAACAGTCAGAGAGACAGCCCACTCCTCCCCTTCCCAAATAGACCATTTACCCAGCCTTTCCTGCAGCTCACAGCTCCTCCTTCAACTTCAGCTCTCATCAATACACACCAGCCACTGGAGTGCTAGCACAGGAAGCCCATAACCCAGAGTCACTCCACTGGGTAGCATTTCACCTACCCTCCAGCAGGAGGTGTTTCACATTCCTTTGATTCCTGCTCCCTTCCCCACCCCTGCAATCCCAAAGGCAACAGGAGATACTAGCATCCCCTAACCTGGAGAGCAGGAAATCCCTCAAGCAAGGAGATGTTCCCAAGATTAAAATTATTTCAAGGTTTAATTTCATCTTCCTCCTCGCTGGCTTATTTCACTTTCGTTCGGAATTTCCCTCTCAGCCAGACTCTGGGCCGTTCATGCCTGGTCTCTAACTCTACCAGAAGTGTCTCACGCATAAGGACAAAGCTGCAATGGCTGGGTTGGGCATGCAGAAGAGGACCATCTATCAACCCCTGGCATTCCACTGGAAAGAATGTGCAAATGTTTCTATGGTTCTTTCCTAAACCTACATAAAAGGGTCAAGATACCAGGCTGAATTTGGTCCAACAGCATCCCCATAACTGAGACAGTGGGTTTTTAATGCCCTAGCTGTTGAGGCTGAGGGGAACAAAGCCCAAGACGTCTGCAGAGCCATGCAAGGACTCACCCAAAGTTTTGAGCAGCTGCAGCGCTATGGCATTCTTGGCCTTGTCATGTCCACTCAAGCCAGACTTATCAGGTTTGATCCACATAAACCCACTGAAGGGGGATGGGTAACCTGGAATCACCACCTGATACCAGAACCGCAGCCAGCCGTCAGGGTTCGCTTGGACACATTTAGTCAGAAACACCGGGATTCCCAGCCGCTGCTTCTTGCACAGTGCGTTCAGGTAGTCTAACACGCAGAATGCCTGTGGCAAAGGGCACGTCACGGCACCATGAGGCGTCTGGCTCGGACTGCCACTCTTGCAGCCACCAGGCTGCAAGCTTTCTGGGAAGGTTCTCTCTGTGCTGGCACGGAGTTTCTGCTTCATGTCTACTTTCAGCCAATCCACTTCAATTTCCTCTCCATACAGGCCCAAGTTACCTATGCACAAGAGGAAGCAGGTCTCAGTTTCAGAGCATTGGTGCTCCTGGTGCTGAGAATGGGGATGGTAAATGCAAGATACAGGCAAGAAAGCAAGAGGGAGTAAAAATGCACACAGATTCCTCCACACACAAAGGTATTGGATACAAGACAGTGAGATCCTACTGATAATTCTCTGCAGTTCTGGGTTGGGTTTACACTGACAATGGCTACAGGTTACCAGATATAGGCCTAACCTAGAGAAAACTCCACCCCCAAACTCATCTAGCCTGAGGGACCAGCGACAGCTCTGCTGTCATTTTCAAGCTCTCCTTTCTGCCCTGGTGATTTATACCCCAGGATAGCTGGGGCAATCTACTGTCAAACAAAAGCAACATCCAAATGGACATGGAAAGGGACAAGACGGCAACCAGTGTTGCCATTTTAAGGCGATACCAGCCTGTCAGGACAAGAGATGTCAGTAGACCAAAAGATCCATGCACCCACTACTCCCAGACTAGTGCCCAGAGAAGCCACTGCCACTTGTGGGATCTGCAACGCCCCTGCCATTCTGACTCCTCTTGCCCTGGCCCGCTCCTCCCCACAGAGGTTGAGTACCTTCCACTAGAGTTTTCTTGGCCATGGCCGCAGCTCGGTGGGAGTTGTATTTCAGCACTGCGAGCTGTCCCCCCTTCCGGGAGGGGCTGGGATACAGGGAGATGTTCAGGACCCCCGTGGTCACCTCCTGCAACAGTGTCCGCAGCTGGCCCTGCTCCACTGAGGATGACAGGCCATCCACACACAGCTCACACTTCTCAGTGCTCCTGCAAACCATGATGGGGCAGCCCTTCTGCACCTCAAAGTTGTTCAGAGCAGCAATAGCTATTTGCGCACTGCGCCGATTGCTGTACTTGGCATAGGCAAAGCCACGGTTGAGCCCACTGAAGGTCATCATGAGGCGGAACTCGTACAGCTTGCCCACGCTTTGGAAGAGAGGAATTAGTTTGTTTTCATAGATGTCCTGAGGGAGTTTTCCAATGAATACCTCTGAGCCAGATGGAGGGGGCTCCCCAATCCAGCCTGCAGATACACAACAAAAGCCAAGCAGTAAGATTGTGAGAGACACCTAGTCTCCAACAACCGCGCTTCCCTGAAACTCAGTGCGACAAGAGGCTGTGCCCCCAGGGCACAAAGTGAACCAGGCCTCAGCTTATCCCTTATCTGCAGAAGGATCCTGGGTAGGCAATGGGCCTTGGACACCAGCTCTGCACACAGGACAGGCTGGAGCAGATCCAAAAGGGTAAAAAGCAAGGCCGTCCTGCTCAGTGGGAGAGGACAGGGGGAACCCTCTCATCCAGAGGCGATAAAAATGTTAAAAGGTTTTTTGACTTTGTTTTTTAAATTATTATAAATTTTACTTTTTATAAGTAAACCTGTTTATAATGAAATCTGAGTAAATAATTGCTTAAAACATTTAAATAAAAAATGTTAAATCCATGAGCTGCTATCAAAAACTTGGCATTAAAGGCTGCTTTTCTATAGGAGGAAAGATGTCTTCCCCTGATTCTAATTTTGCTTTAGAAATATGGCACAATAGGTCATGTACTGTATTAAATGTTTTATTTAAAAAATTATATGCTGTTGTGTTTAATTAAATTCCAGTTACCATCCTAATGGAGCTTGACAAATCATGAGCAAAAAGTTAATTATCTAGTAAGTAAGCCATATATCAGTTACCATTCACTAACATACTAAAAACATACAATTAAGACTCTGAAAATATAAAGCTCTAAAGTTGCTTAAATACATGTAGCAAAAAGATGTCAAGGCTCTACTTAGTCATAAAGCAACATGTTTTAATGGGTACACCAACCAATAAGACAGCACCTTTCTTTAGAAAAGAACTGAAGCACAAATGGAAAAGTTAATTAAAATCAGTATTTAAACAGAGGCTTTCACTTGGTGACTTGAGGATCAGTGATCTTCAAAGGCCTCGATTTAAAGCAATCCACCCTGCTCCCCTCACACAAGCCTCCAGCTGAGGCCCCCCAGCTCTGGGCCAGGGTTCAGAGATTAAGGGGGCATTGGGTTGGCTGTGTGGAGCAGGGTGACCACAGTGCCCCCCAACCACATCACCCTGGGCGGTTGCCCATATAACCCACCTGTAAGACCAGCCCTGCCCCCACAAAAAGTGACAACCCCCCTCATACCACGGCAACCTCACTTCTGTGCTACTGCTGGCTGTGGCGCTTCCTTCCGAGCTGGGTGCCTGCCCAGAAGCCACTGCTCTCTGGCCGCCCAGCTCTGAAGGCAGCACAGAAGTAAGGGTGGCAATACTGTGACCCCCCCCTCTACAATGGACAGATTTCACAGGGAAGACCAGATTTCATGGTCTATGATGCATATTTCACACTTGTGAATTTGGTAGGGCCCTAAGCAGGAGTCTTTTCGGTACCTCTGAGGGCTCAAGTGGTAGGTGTGAATGCTTAACACATACAGACTTTGCACAGAAGTCTAACACATCCTTGATCTTTAATAGAGAAAATTACTCCAGTTTATAGTGTAGACATGACCTAATAGAGGTTGACTTAGGGTGACTTACAACCACCATAGTAATTACTGTGGTGGTGCATGTCTACACTACTCTCCTTGGGTTGGTGGTGCACATCCTCACCAGAAGCGCTTCCACTGACCTAAAAGGGGCAGTGTGGGGAGCTGAGACCCTAGTCTCTCCATTTTGCTGGCAGCTCCCTGAAGGAGCCTGAGGTCCCCCTCTGCCCCAATTGCCTCCCCATTCCTTGCCAGGAGCAGGGGAAAACCACCTGGGGTTTCTCACATCCTGGCTCCAGAGCCATAAAATTGACAAGACAGCCAGACAGCCAACATTCCCGGCCGGGAGTAGGGTCCAGCTGCCCATCTCTCTGGGGAGTAAGAGGCAGTTGGGCTCTAGCTGCCCAGCTTTCTTGTCAATTGACAAGAGCCAACAGCTTATGTACGGAACGCAGTGTCTACACAGACACTGTCGCCCTAACTACACCAACATAAACCCTACACCTCTCGTGGCAGTGGAGGAATTATATTGGTGTAGTGGGGTACTCACATTGGTGGGACAAGGCTGCAGTGTAGACACTGACATAATTAGGTTGATGTAAGCTGCCTAATGTCGACCTAACTACATGCATCCGACGAAGTGGGTATTCACCCACGAAAGCTCATGCTCCAATACGTCTGTTAGTCTATAAGGACACAGGACTCTTTGCTGACCTAACAGTAGCATATACCATGCCTCAGATTACAGATCATTTAGAAAACCTCCTAACTGCAACACCCCTCACTAGCTCACCCTGCCCTTGGCAGACCAACTCTGTTCAGGTAGCTAAGCAGGGTCCCTGGCCTCATCAGACTTCTACACACTGGACTGCTTCTCCTGCATGGCGACTTCCAGCCCAGCTTGCCTTCTCGGTCCTTGGTTGATCCACACCCTCCCTCCCCTCCTGCCCAACATATCGCCTGTACATTTATGCCTGATATTTCCTAGTTTATACATCCCACCAACACCTCCTCTTTGTTCTGTGTTTGACAACTTTCAACTCCTGCCATTCCCCCATCCCTTCAGAGAGAGGTGGGCGTATCTTCTCATAGCTGGAGCACACCCAGGCCTGGTCTACATTACAAAGTTCAGTCAACATAAGCTGCCTTGCATCAACCTAGTTGTGCGTGTATGTGTAAACTGGTCTCCCACCAATGCAAGGTCTCCATTACACCAACATAGTAATATCAGCTCCCCGAGCAGCACTGAGCCATGGTTGACATACAGAGGGTGACAGTGCGAGTGTAGACCCTGCATTACCTATGTAGACCCTAACAGTCCTCCAGCAGCTGTCCCACAATGCCTGACACATTCAACTGTCATCTCCACTGCCCAGGACTCAGAGACCAGAAGCCACCCCCACCTTTGAAGTCCCACAAAATTTTTAAATGCCTTTTCCTGACTGTCCAGCTTGGCAAGCACACCTAGCAGATTGCTGTGTGCAGCTGCCCGGCTGGTCATACGCTCCAGCCACGCTCCAGCCTGGAGTGGACAGGAGATATCGGAACTCCTGTGCCTGTGGGGAGAAAAGGCTGTGCAGGCATAGCTCCAATCCAGCTGTAGAAACATGGACACCTATGAGCAGGTAGCACAGGACAATGAGAATGACAGGGATCAGCAGCAGTGCCATGTGAAAGCGAAGGAACTGAGTCAGGTATGTCAGAAGCCAGGGAGGCCAACGGTCAATCTGGTTTTATCTGTAGCCAGACAGGACTTGTACCTGCTCATACGGGGGGGGGGGGGGAGGGGTGGGTTGGGGATTGACATAAGCATCCTATGTGTCACCTCTGGGAGGAACCTTGCAGCCCCATGTCCCTGGGCCAGGACAGCCAATCCCACCAGCTCCTGGAGGGCTGGGCCCATTGCCTTGGGAAACTCACAGCACCACAGTCTTCCGAGAGCTCCTGTACCCTTGTGGACACCTCAGCAGGGGGAGGGTTGCAGGCAATGCCCCAAACTCAGGGTGAGCAGAGGAAGTGCCCAATATCTTCCCCAGCAAACCCCTGCACCCCCCCAATCCTGAGCCCAGTCCAGGGCCACCACACTCTCCCCACAAGAGTTACCTGCAGGTGGGGGGCACTGTCCTTTTCCCACTGCACCTCTCTCCACCCCTCCTCCCCCCAGGCATATTTCCTGCTCACTCAGCCTCTGTCCCCAGCAGCTGGACCCAGGCTGGGAAGAGAGGGGCTGAGACCGAGCCGCTTCTCCCACTGGCTGAGGGTGGCTGCTCAGGGTAGCTGCAGAGCAATGGCTGCCTGAGCAAGCGCCTGGCTGGGGAAGCAGTAGCAGCCCACCTCCTCCACTCCCACCTTGGCCCAGCTGCCAGGGACAGGGGCCAAGCTGGAAATAGGCTTGCAGGGGGGCACCTCTTACTCGCTTGCCCCCTGTCTCCAGCAGCCAGTCCTAGGCTGCTGCTGCCTCCACAGCTGGGCTTTCCCAGGCAGCAGCCACGCTGCACAGAGGCAGCCACCTTCACCCAGTGTGCAAAGTGGCTCCATCCTGCCCCCTCTGCTCCCTGCCTGGGCCCAGCTGCCAGGGAGAGGGGCTGAGTGAGCCAGAAACATGCCAAGGAGAGGCACAGCAGCAGGACAGACCCCTCTTGACCCACTGGCAGGACAAGAAGAGCAAGCGCAGCTCGGCGCCAGAGCCATCCTTACTCATACACAAACTACGTAGCCACGTAGGGCATCAGGAAATTTGGGGCACCACGTTGCCCTACGCAGCTGCATGCTGCTCCAGCAGCCAGCCCGATCCCCTGGCCAGGAAAGCTGCCCCCACTCCCACTCCACCCCTTCCCCACAGCCCCACCCCCAGCCCTGCACCCACTCCACCCCTTCCCAAGCTACATGCTGGGGGACTGCAGCAGGGGTCGGGCGTGCCCTGCACTCACTGGGCAGCAGGAAGTGGAGCAACCCAGCCTGCTCCCAGCCATGCCACCGGTGAGTGCTGGGGGGGTAGTTCCTCCCTGCCCTCCAAGTCTGGGAGCCCGGGGAGCGGGCTGAGGCCAGGTCACTCCACTTCCCGCCACGCTGTGAGTGCGGGGTCAGGTCCGCCCTGCAATCACTGGGCGGCAGGAAGTGGAACGATCCAGCCCCAACCCACTCTGCCGGTTCGTGCTGGGGGGGCGGTTTTCCCCCTGCACCCAAAGACCTTGGGCGCAGCCCCACCCCACCCCCCCACGGAGGCCTGGGGCCACCCCCTGTGGAGGGGTGGCATAGGGCACCACAATGTCTAGGAGTGGCCCTGCTCGGTGCTTGCAGAAATGGGGCATGTGACTCCGCATACCCACCATGTCACCTTTGTCTGTAGCTGTTATGGGCTTGAGGGGTTCCCCCTTCACACATGCAGAACACCTGAACCAGATAAGGTGGTGAAAGAGGACGACTTGAGATGACATGCTGAGCAAGATCCTGCAAGCAAGAGCTGTATCAGATTGTGAACAAAGGACCTGGAGGTTGAATACTGCAGACTGTATGGTGAAGGATAGAGTGGACAGGAGAAAGATCCAGGAGTCCCAGCAGGAAAAGACGACAGATTTATCAGGATATAATGGAGCTTCTCCAGCAGCAAAAATCCCTATAGACTCTTGTGGGCCTACATGTTCAAACACAGGCTTGCCCCCCTTTGCAGTCCATGGAGAGCTTCATCATAGCACCCCAATACACCCCTCAACACTTCTTGTGGCTCTACAAATATCAAAAATATTGTGTATCCTGTGCTTGCAACGCTCATGATAATAGTGCAGAGCTGCACAGACTCCATGCTTCTATCAGAGATGGCCAACAGTGACAAGCCCTGCCTGGGTTCATAGGACTTTCAAAACAGGAGCAAAAATTATGGGGTAGAGAGGTTATGAGATGCAGAAAGTTGCATGATAGGAACTTGACCCTGCAGTTCCACTCACCCATGTGCAACTTGTTTCTGCTCCTCCATGCACTGCCAAAACACAGCTGGATGGCAGTGAGTTGCACACCAGGATACTTACCCACTGCATATCGTTATAGGCACACCTAGTGAGCGTGCAGAACACCAATGCAAGGAGCCAAGCATACAAGTGCACAGGCGATATGCTAACTTCACCAGCTTTATGCCTATGTAATTTGCACTGGCAAGAGTTTGTACTGTGGATGTGTCCCAATGTGCTTCACCCTGGGTAAGTCGTTCGAATAACCCAACATTGTCCCTGGTCTGGCAGAGACATGACAATTCATTGCCAGCAGAGGTGGAATACACACACACTTACTTGTGATACTAGTTTTCATAGCAACAGCTTCACAATATCAATGAAAATTCTTACATTGTACAGATGCCCCCAAATTACCACACTTCCTCATCAGGAAACTTATCTAGGTTTTCCATTCATTGCTACCCGCTACGGAGCTGTGAATGGACTCAGCAGTTTGGAACCAGTAGAGTGACTGTATTTCTATGCCTAAAGCAACTGAAAAAGCTGTCTACATACCTGAGGGAGGGCCTCCATACTTCCTCTGACCATTGACCTGTACCAGTTGGATGCCAGTCTCCTTCACCCAGGCCAACAGGGCTGTTTTATTGTTCTGATTGACAGCATCACTCCACATCTGTCAAGGAACCAGACAGACACTTTGTCCAAGGTCCCAGTGGTTATTTCTGACCTCACATCTGAGGCCTTCAAAGGAAGCGAGTTAGCAGTGACCCATCCCACCAGTAGACGGACACCCATTTACAACCCTCCTCCAAAAACAACTATCAAGTGGTATGTAAAACTTTAGACTGTGCTTTCTTATTCTCCAGGGTCAGAGAACATGTGACAAGACTCCTTACATTACAGAGACCTCCAGTGGCTCTACTCAGTCAAGGTTCACCTACCTAGTCTGATTAAATGGAGCCATGGTAGATCCCATGTTGCAGGGAGCCTCATCAGCTCACTCCCACCCACTCCATGGTGATGAGGACCTATGAAGCTCCCAGGTTGCAGAAGGTTTTCAAGAGAAACGCCTCAGTATTAGAGAAAAACTAAAGAGTAATACATAAAAAGGTGTAGCAAGCAGTCAGACAGCCACCAACTCAACAGACTGATGCTAAGATTGGCGTCCTATTCCAGATGTATGTCCTGAGAGAATACCATACTGCTGTGAGACTCACTCGCTCCAATTAGAAGCTGCATTTTATAAGACTTAAATTGCAACTCAGCTGGAGAGAACAGACTGGAGAAGTATTGGTAAAGTGGCAGCTCCCATACCCCACCCAAACAGACATCAGCATCTTTCCTGGGTATGGAGATACCATAAAACAAGGAGTTCTTAAAACCTTTCCTACATGGGACCATTGCATCAGTTTCACTCAAGTTTTTTTTTTTTTTTAAACCCACTTTAATTAAACTGGTGCAAACCCTGGTGTAGAGGCTCTTATTCTGGTTTCAAAACAAGTATGTTTTGATTTAGCTTAAGGTGATTAGAAGTCAGTTTAAATTGCATTAAAATAAGTGCATCCACACAGGGGTCTGCACTAGTCTAACTAGATTGGGTTAACAGTCACCCTTTACATTAATACAGGGCAGCTTTCCAATGTAAGCAAGCATTTTAGAGACTGCTCTCAAGCCTCAACTTTAGTTTCTACAGCTAGTACATATTTAGTTGTACTGTTTTTCTAAAGCAGGAAAAATCCTTCCAGAAGGTAGAGATTAGACAGCAGGAAAGCGATTGGCCCTAAACTCTCTAGTTCTCTAAACCAGCAACAATGCTCCCTGCCTACAGAATCCAACATACCAGGGCACCTCACAGGGGCTTAACACAGCCATGAAAAGGCAGAGATGGCCATAATGCATGTTAAGATTTTAAGTCACCTTCCCCCTCCCCTTTTAAAGATGGGCTTCCTCCCCAGTTTGGGTTGTCATTATGGGGCTCTAAAAGAGTGTCTTATGAAGATGTTTTTTTCCCATTAATCTGGGAATGCAGCACCCTGCCACCAAAGCTAAGCAACTTGCATCTCTTGAGGAGAAACATGGTCTGGCTGCAACAGCCAGCTGAACGGAGTGGTAGCTGAGCAGTCGGGGAAATGGGTGTCAGTCAGAACAGGCAGTGGGTGTGCCAGAACTATCAACGTACAACAGATCGTGCCGGGGCAGCCTTAACAGACTGACATTTATACGTAATGAAAACCAAAATTTGTAGCTAAATTCTGGGGAGAGTTAAATTAATTTATCTCTGATTGTTTGGAGGCTCCAAGCCTTTGAGGGATCAGTAGCACAGGCGCCGATTTCCAGACCCCACCCTTCCCCCAAGGCCCCACCCCACCTCTTCCTGGAGTTCCATCTACTCCCCTGCTCCTCCGCAGGGGACGGGCATCACCGGACACGGCCTCGCTGGTCTCCCACATCGGGGCGCACACAACCTCCGGGCTCCTCCATGCTGACAAGGGCGCCACCCCAGCCTCTTGGGACCCACGGGGGGGGGGGGGGGGGGAAAGAAGAGGGCCCAGAGGGGATCCAAGTTCATTAACGCTCCCGGACCCTGGGGCAGACACCTCTCCGCAAAGCGCCTGTTTAGGGGAGTCTCCAGGGAGGGAGTTCGGCCCCTTGGCCAGACCCGCAGCAAAACTGGCTGCAAGACTCCGCCGGCCCCCTGAACCTGGCACTCGCCATCCCCAGGGCCAGTTTGCGGAGCCAAGAGGGACAGCACCGGGGAGCACTCGAGCGACTACCCCAAAGCAGCGATGGCAACAACCCCGCACACCCCTCCAAGCCGGCGCCCCCCGCGCCAGGAGGGTCCCGGCAGCCCCGCCCTGCCCTCTACTAGAGGAGCCGCTCACAGCGAAGCTCGCTCCGCGGCCGGCCGACGGGACGGGCCCCCCTGGGGCCGGGGAAGTGCTGAGCCCCGCTCCAAGAGCCCTGTGCCGGAGGAAGGCGCCGCAACAGCCAAAGGAGCTGCGCTGCCCGAGGACGCTGGAGGTTCCCCCTGCCCTCGGGTGGGAAGCAAGAGGCGCCCAGAGCTGCCCAGGGTTCCCAGGACAACGTGCTCGGCACCAGAGCCCAGGCCCCTTCACTCGCGCCACCATGCAACCAGACAGGCCCCTGCAGGGGGAGCCCGGGGCGCTCACCTGCGCCTCCAGCGCGCCCTCCATGCTACACCAGCCAAACCCCTCGCAGCAGCGGCTGCGCCCGCCGCCCCTTTATACCCTCCCCAGGCCTGGAAGCTTCCAGTGGCCCCGATCGAGGCTCGCTCATTGGGCGCTGGCTGGGTTCACCCCGCCCCCGGGCTGCAGGGTGGGGCTGGCCTCGGCCTCGGCCCTGGGCGACGACGGCGCGCCTCGCTCCGGCACCCAGGGCGAAGCGGCTGAGGCGAAGTCGCCGTCTCTGGGCATCGCTACAAAGTTACAGCCCTAGGGGGCCTGCGGAGAGGGGCGCTGCTCCCAGCGGCTTCCGCGCCAGGTCTGCCGGCAAGGCAAGGGGTCAGGGGCCACGCGGGCAGTTTCCCCACGGAAGGGGTGGGACGGGAGCCCCAGCTGATCCCCCCCACATGCAGCAGCTAGGCCGATAGCACCTGTCACTTCTTCCTGTTCCAGAGCACTGAAGGATGGTTATGTACAGAACCACCCTCCCTCCCCATTAGCTTCCTTACTGTGCCGACACTCACACTAATGAGAAAGACCACGAGAAATAATGGCTGCAGAACCCCCCAACTACTAGCCCAATGCCCTGGCAGCCACAGGCCCAGCTACTGCCGAACCTTGAGGGCTTGATGCTGGCACGATGCAGAATAACATAAGGGAACTGAATAGGAATGGAGACTGCTCAAGAACCAGCGCTGTCTTAACGATAATGAAATGTCCTTACATTTGCTAGCAGGGTCAGAGAAAGGCAACATGTTCTGGGGCGGTTTGTGCACTGCCCTGTGTGAACACGGCTAGCAAAGTGTCATGCTCCCCCCCTCTCTCTAGCCCACTCCTTTCAGATGCCCTTGCTGTAGGAGTCAACAATTTTTTTTTGCAGAAACTTACAACTACCTACTCGCAACCAGCTTCTCCAGAAAAGAAAGCAGACACCAGAGCCAGTCAAACCCACCCAGTTCTGATTTTTCAGGGAAAGTGGCTCATGGAGAAGACAGTTTCTTCATTTCTTTTCTCACAGAATTAATATAGCCTCTTCCAGCCCTACCCAACCCAGCACAGCATAGCTTTGGTTTGTTCGGAAGTTTTAAAGGAAAACTGCAGTGATCAGTTGTAGCACCTTGAAGTTAAGTATTATTAAATCAGAGGTGCCCTTTTAAGTCAGTGCAAGTTTTGTGACAAAGAAAAATGTCAGGGTTGGATCCTGTTCTATTTGCTTAGGAACCTTATTCCTTAGCCCACCCTCTCTGTAACACTACCAGTTATCTCAGTGAAAGTTCCCATATACTGATACTTTAATAAGAATTCAGGTTTTCCTGACATAACTTTAATAATTCAGCACGCATTTAAATGCATGAGAAAGTAGCAACTCTACAATTTTTTTCGTCGTCGTTGGAAAGTAGTTGCCAGTTCCTACATTTAAAAAATGTGCTAAATGTAACCACTCTTACCTTTAAAGAAAAATAGGAGCTGCTTTCTCATTAATTTAAGCAAAATCTGGGCTTTTGAGTTTTACTTTTAAGTATACAATCATGACAGTCTGCTGAAGATGCAACATTTGTTTTAAAGTGATTTAGGTTACATTTCAATGCATGCAACTTTCTAATCAGTCTGGGGTATTTCCAAAAAGCCCAGATCATTAGGTATCCAACTTCCACTAAATTTTGATGGGATTTGGACAAATTTGAAAATTCCAGCCTTGGACAAAAACATGTAATTAGCATTAGGATTTGAAACAGAAGAAGGGGAGTGGTTAAGACTCAACATTGTAGCTGTTTTACAGAATAATCTTGAGAGAGAGGATTTGGACAAAGATTAGGTGAATGGTCTCAGAAGTAAACAATTTCACGTTCTACAAGCCTGAAGGGATGCACGGGGCGTAAATGTCTAAGGGCACGTCTTCACTACCCGCCGGATCGGCAGGTAGCAATTGATCTATTGGGGATCGACTTATTGCGTCTAGTGAAGACACGATAAAATCGATCCCCAATGGCTCTGCCGTCGACTCCGGAACTCCACCGCGGCAAGAGGCGGAAGCGGAGTCGACGGCGGTGCGGCAGCGGTCGACTCGCCGCCATCCTCACAGCCAGGTAAGTCAACCTAAAATATGCAACTTCAGCGACGCTATTCACGTAGCTGAAGTTGCGTATCTTAGGTCGACCTCCCCCTCTCCCCGTAGTGTAGACCTAGCCTCAGGTTTAGACAGGCTATAGCAGGGGTGGTCTAATTTTTTGGCCCGAGGGCCACATCTGGAAACAGAAATTGTATGGCAGGCTATGAATGCTCACAAAATTGGGGTTGGGGTGTGGGAGGGGGTGAGGGCTCTGGTTGGGGGTGCGGGCTCTGGGGTCGGGCCAGAAATAAGTTCCGGATGTGGGAGGGGGCTCTGGGCTGGGGTGAGGGAGTGAGGTGTGGGGAGGGGGGTGCAGGCTCCAGTTGGGGGTGCAGGCTTGGGTGGGGCTGGGGATGAGAGGCTTGGGGTTCAGGAGGGTGCTCTGGGCTGGGATTGAGGGGTTTGGAGGGGGGGGTCAGAGCGTGGGGAGAGGCTCAGGGGTGCAGGCTCCGAGCAGCACTTACTTCAAGCAGCTCCCAGAAGCAGCAGCATGTCCCTGCTCCGGCTCCTGCTTGATGGCCCATTAAGGATCATCAGCTATACAACTGACCCATTGAGAGAAGGCAGATACACCTTGTAACTCAGCAAAGTATGCAGGAACTTGCCCATGTTACTCCAAACTCCATTTGGCTGTAATTTTCCACAATAAGAACAAAGAGGAAAAGACTATAAAAGGCTGATGCCTCCTCTCCATCTGGTCTTCAATCCTGCCTTTTACCTCTGGAGGGACTTTGCTACAAGGAAGCTCTGCACAAAGGACTGAATGACCCATCCCAGCTGTGGATGTGCTCCAGAGACTTGATTTGAGCCTGCAGTTTATTTTATCACTGCTACAAGCCTGAACCAAGAACTTTGCCATTATTGTATGTAATTGATTCTATTTAACCAATTCTAGCTCCCATCTATATCTTTTTCCTTTTATGAATAAACCTTTAGATTTTAGATTCTAAAGGATTGGCAACAGCATGATTTGTGGGTAAGATCTGATTTGTATATTGACCTGGGTCTGTGGCTTGGTCCTTGGGGATCAGGAGAACCTTTTTTCTTTTACTGGGGTATTGGTTTTCATAACCATTTGTCCCCATAATGAGTGGCACTGGTGGTGATACTGGGAAACTGGAGTGTCTAAGGGAATTGTTTGTGTGACTTGTGGTTAGCCAGTGGGGTGAAACCAAAGTCCTCTTAGTCTGGCTGGTTTGGTTTGCCTTAGAGGTGAAAAAACCCCAGCCTTGGGCTGTAACTGCCCTGTTTTACGCAATTTGTCCTGAATTGGCACTCTCAGTTGGGTCCCGACAGAACCAGCATTGTTACAGTTTCCAATGGGAGTTTCCAGATAAGGCTTTTCACTGCACACTGCAAAATACCATCCCCAGTGCACTTTTTAAAAGGTCCCTGGAACTCAAGGAATGGAACAGCAGCAGCAGTGACATTTATCACCCAGCCCTTGTCCTGAGGGAGTGTGGGGGAAGAGTAACAGAGGCCCTGAAATCCTGGCAATCCCAGAAGACAGTCACACAAGAGGCAGGTGTGGGACTGTCAGAAGATTTATTAAGCTTGCTTAGAATGTTTTACACTTTGAGACGAGGTCATTTCCCCTCCAGGCAGAGAAGTGACACCATGCAGAACCTTTATTCAAACAGAAAGGAACATGAAGCTGTGACCAAGATCCTCAGTGTCTGCCAATGGCCCAGGGCGCCACAGCTCTGCCCAGTAACAGTAATGATTACAGACACACAGCTGGCATTCTCCAAAGTGTCTCAGGAAACATCCTCTCCAGCTCTCTCATTGGCTACGCCCAGGAGCACAGTGTTCTTTAAAAGGCAAAGCAGCATCTCTGCTCCTTCTGGGAAAAGGAATTTCATGATAAAATAATAAATACGGCTTCAAAGACCCCTGTGCCCCCACTGACATGTTATGAGCAAGAACTCTGGCATTTAGAGAGGAAATCTCTACAAGTCTTCCCCTTCCCCCGTATCAGTTGAAATCCAATAAACTAGCTGATGTGGCTGGCTGGAAGGCTAGGGCTGGCACGTTCGCCTCTTGATTTCCTCAATGAGGTTTTCCCTGCGAACATCAACCTGAAAAACAAATAAATGAATTAACAGAACCACTCCCCTCCTATAATCCAGCCTCCTCCTGGAACCATTCTTCTCCAGTCCATCCAAGAATACCCCAAATCGCACGCACTGCCCTGTCTGACAAAAGAGCACCTAGCCGTCCTCCCACAAATCAAGCCAAAGTATTCAGAACTGTTCATTTTTGAAGTAATGTTTCTAATACACACACCCCTTCTCTGCAAAACAACTCCTAGGTAAGTGGCTCTCCAGCTTGATTCATCTCTAGCACAGGGTCCAATCTAAACAGTTTTTAATAACTCCTTTCTCTATGGCATCCTTAAGACCCGGTTGCCCAGCACACAGAGAATGCTGCTATCCACCTTCTCATGCAAAGAAGCACAACCATATCCAACACCTTCACAGGCTCTCCATGCCTGTAGGAGCCAGTTCAAAGTTGCCCTTGTTTCTGAACCATCCCTCTGTAGCCTTGCTCCAGCCTATATGTGCAAAGTATTGTCACTCATTCACAGACCTTATCTCCACTCCCCTCCCTGTCGTCATCTAGCATCTACCTCCCCTCTGTCCCCCCACTCAGTTTAGCCATTGTCGGTGGGCGAGCCTTCTCCTCTGCAGTACCTGCCACATCAAACAGCCTTCCTGTATCTCACTGACTCTTCAAGTCATATGAATGTGCCTAGCTCCTTTGATATCTTCTGCTGCTATTAATTCTAAGGCCTCCTGAGATGCAGTATATGGGAAGGTCCCCATACTAATACAGCTGCATTATATCCACTATTGGGGTATAAAGGAGAAATTTAGCAATGGTACCCAACAATCATTCATGTGGCTGAGAGATTACTGACACCTCAATCTCTCTTCCTACATCCATTCCCACATACTGGGGTGGCTTTGGTCCACTTCATCTTTGGCAAGACAAAGCCTGTTAATGTCTATCTTCAGCCCATCCCTTATATTCAAAGGCATCCTCACCTCTTCCCTGGTAGCTACGACTCGCAGCTTGACAACTCCATCCTTCAGCTCCTGCTCTCCTACGATGGCAACGAGAGGGATTCCCGTGTCTTCACAATACTGCAGCTGGTTCAGCAGCTTGGGGTTCTTCTTATACAGCATCTCTGCCTAGAGGGGACCCACAGTACAGCAATACATTTGATACCTGCTGACAGGCACCCACTTGCCATTCCTGTTCTTGGATTTCTCCATCTAGTTTGCATTTGAGGCAGCAGGACCAGATCTCTCAATGACCAGGCAGGGGGGCAGGGCTCCCCCTTCTGAAGAGCAACCCAATTAGAATGCTTCCAAAACTGAAACAGCTTACCCAACATTAGCAAAGTGTGCCATGGGCACAAGTGGAGCTCTTTTCCTCTGCACTGTTTTGCTGAAGCATAGGGAGCCTCTCCTACCAGTTCCAATGGTGGGTCTGGCAGCTGAGGCTAGAGAGCAAAAGATGCAATATTCCCCAGCTAGGCAAGGCATCAGGGGCGTGGCATGAGGCACATAGCACTTTGTCTTAGCTCTGCTGGCATCAGAAGGGCAACCGATGCATGCCATGCTAGAGAGTGCCCTTTGCCCTGTAGAAGAGGTTAGCAATATTCCCAACTTGGAAACCAAGCTGGAGCCAAGTGAGAGCTTGTGTAAAGGATTTCTAGTGCTGCACAACCCAGGGAAAGCAGGAAGTCTGGAAACCATGTGCTGCTGCTGCCGCCAGGATGTAGCGTGTACAGCTTTTCTTAAAGGGGTGCCAACCCCCCTTCCCAGCGACTGGCAGCTCTGGCCCTGCCTCGTGTACAGCAGAGTGAGTGCCTAACTGTAGGAATGGTGAGGCTGGATAGAAGAGAATAGGCAGCAAGGTCACATTCAAGTAGGCAGGGCTTGCTGCTCACGTGGCATGTCTCCCCAGAGCGTCTCCCTCCTCTCCACTTATGGGGTTAGGGTAACACGAACAGGAGGATGGCTCTAGTCCATGCCCAGCACCGGAAATGGAAGGGCTGGAGCCAACCAGTTTCCTTCCTCTCCCTCACTCAGACTCTGCCCAGCCATACCTTGATCCCAGAATCCCACAGCTCAGAGATGAGCTTCAGTCTCTCTTCAAGGAGTTTCTTCTGTGCAGCTGCTACAAGCACTTGTGTCTCTGTGGTCCGGATCTTTTCTTCTGAAGCCTGGATGCAGGGACAGAGTCTTGTGAGAGTTGTTGATGACGTATAGAAACACCCAGCCGCTCATGAGCTGAGACACTCCTCACCCACCCAGACCCTTTCTATCAGGAACCACCACCACTTCACACAGAGCACTTCGCACGCATGGATTCAATGGGGACTGGGAAGCCAGTAGCTTAGACAGTGGAAGGACAAGCCAGCAGCAGCAATGCAGTGGAAGAGCCCCTGGGAACCCCAACAAGCCAAATCCCCACAGTTCTACATTCTATATCCTTGGGGATCCAATTTGGTTTAAAATGCAGTTTCTAGCTTTCCCCACTCCAGTGCCACGGGGTTGGAGTTTCTGCTGGAGATGAGCAATTCCATGGAAGCTTCCCCCCAGAGACCTTCCCAGTATAACAGATGTACTCTCACTGACCTAGCCTTACAAAAAACATCACCAGCTCCATAGCAACAGCAGGAAAGGTGGGACCCAGACTGAGCCAGGTACCACTAAGTAAGCAATGCCAAGCTCGAACGAACACACTCTCTCCCCCTTCTTCCCCACTGGAGGCCAGGAGCTTCACCATCTTTATGCTCTTCCTCCCCTTCTGCCAGTTACTCAAAGTTGCATTTTCCTGGCTCTACTTTGCCTGAGAGCCCCCCTGTAAAGCTCACCTGTTAAGAAGCAGCATTGGGCTTGTGCCCCAAGCTGGAGAGGAGGTGGTGGCCTAAATAGATTTGTTTTCTTAACATGAGAAAATCAGATCTTGTCTGGTCTGTATTTGCAGGGGGACTCTATGGCTGATGAGAGAGCTGGGGTCATGAAATCACAAGAAACCGAAACATAAGCAATTGAGCAGGGAAGGGATTTGCAGTCAGGTTGCTTTAGACTGGGTGGTCTGTCCCTTTAAGTGCCAGGCAGCCCTGTTATGAGGCAGAGCCCCTTTAAGAACAGGTATTTGGACTTGTGAGAGGGAATGATCAGCTCCAGCTGGGAAGGGTCAGCTGCTTCCCATACAGACTGAAAGAGCTCAGAGGAGGAGGGAAGCTACAGGAAGCAGGTTGGCTATTGTGGCAAGGGACCTCCCCCAGGGCGATGGCACTTAGGATGAAAAGCCTTGGTTTGTGTTAGTTTGTGAGTTGTGTGTTTGAACAATAAATGAAGCTCTGAGGAAAAGGGTCAAATCCAGCCTCTGGGATGGTGCCAATCCTGCTGGGACGGTGGAGATAAATTAAAATAGTCTTATAGTAGGCTACTGGCTTAACTCCTGACAAAAGACTTGGCAGAAAAGTTCCCAGGAGCAGACATCCCTCCAGCCCAGCAGGAAGGGGCTGGGGAGCTGAGGAAGGAACAAGAGCAGAGGTCAGAGGTAGCGCTAAAGCAATGGGATGAGGCACCTTCACAATTCTGCAATGACAGACACTGCTTTCCCCAGTTAGAACGTGAGCTCCTGCCTCCCTGCTCAGTGTATTAAAACCCATGAACACTCCATGTGGTAGCTGTCACTCTGACAACCCTGTGCTGTACCACTTTATCTTTCGGTCAGTAAGCTCTTTGGGGCAGGGGGCTGTGTCTTCCATCTTCCTAGGTGTTAAAGCAGCATCTGAACCTGGGTCTTTTGTTGCCAGATGGAGTTACAGAGACTGCCCAGTCACTACTGTGCTGATCTAATATTTACTTGCCTAAAACTGGTTAATCATGTAGAGCCACAGCAATCTGACTTAGGCAACTAAGTGGCTGACCAACACAGGTTGTGAGCCTGCATGCTCCCCTGCCCTGCAGCTTTTGATCAGCCCTGTGTCAGCAGGGAGGAAGGGCAGGTGCCAGTCTGTCCTCCCCAGGATCAAAGGAGGAAGAGTAGCCAGGTGGCACTCACCTCCACTTTCTGCTCCATGATGGAGAAGATCCGCTCGATTCCGATGCTGACTCCCACACAGGGCACCTTCCGCCCCTTGGGATCGAACATCCCCACCAGCCCGTCGTAGCGGCCGCCTCCAGCCACACTGCCCACGCTGACCGGCTCCTCCTTGTGGGCATTCTGAGGCTGCAGTAGGATGGCCTCGTAGATCACCCCAGTGTAATAATCCAGACCCCGCGCCAGGCTCAGGTCGAAGGAGATCTGTGGGACAGGAGGGGAATCCCATTACCAGGCACAACAAATGACCCAGTCAGGCCTGGTCAGTGTCCCTTCACCACTCACCTTATCTGCAATGCCAAACAGGGTCAGGTACTCAAACAGCAGCTTCATGTCTCCCAGCCCCTCTCGGGCCAGCTTGTTCTGGGACAACTTAGGGTCCTGGAGCAGCTGCTCAATCAGACCCAGCCCACCTGCAGAAATGACACACAACTTAAATATACCAGGGAGGGCGACGTGGTCAAGCTCCCATGGACTCGCTCCACTCAGCCTGGCTCACAGCCACCTGCTCACTCCTCCAGCTTCATGCATCTCTATCTCCCTCCCAGGGGATACCGACCATGCATCCTACCTGGGATGTGCAGGCTGCATGTCAGCTCGGCCTGGGCAACAGCAGCTAAACCTCTGGGGAACCCTGACCCTCCCCATGCAGAGACCAAGGAAATTGGAGTGGCTGGTGAAGTGACCCACATGGACTCTCATCTGACCTGGGTGAGGCTGGACAGGGAACCAGATCTCACAGCTCCACAGAACTCACCATGCAGTTGAACGTATTCCCCGATGCGATCCGCAGCCTCTGGCGAGAGCCCCTTCTCTCCAACCATCTCGCTCTTCACATCTTCCCACGTTACCTGGGGAGGGGGAGATGAGAATGTTAATCACAACTCCCCAGGCTGAACCCACTGCTCCTGGGAGTTGTTCTCAGTGGAGCGCTCATCACCATCTCTCCCTGTCTGCCATTGTTCTACTTCATATAAATAGAGCAGCAAAGAGGAATTGGGAAATCAGACTCTAAAGCACCTTGATGCCTCAGAATTCCAGGATCTAGTCAATTTCTCTCATGTGAAGCAGAACAATGTGTGGCAAGGTATAAAAGAAGATACAGTAAAAATCGTTATAAGAAGAGAAAGTGAGAACACAGCTAGAAAAGGCTAAGAGAAAATAAGAGGGGGAAAAAATACGGCAGAGATGACAACAGGGAACACTTTGCAGACAAACCTACCCCACAGCACCAAGGGCGGTAAGTATTTATCTCCCCTCTTTTAACAGAGGGGAAACTGAGGCACATAGTGGTTAAGTGGCTTTTCCAAGGTCACAGCTAGAATCAGCTTCAGAGCTGGGATTAGCCAGGGTACCTGGGCTCCTGGTCCTGGGATCACACCACTACAAAGAAAGAGGCAGCGATGGAGGAGGACAGATTGGCTACTTTTGTTAGTGACTCAATTGTCTGTGGAATAATGATGCAGGGTGCCAGCATTTACAAATGAATAGCCAATTACGTATTTTAGTAGCCCACTAGACCAGGCCATTCACCCCCCTCCTAACTACTATATTTCTTGGGAGTGCTACACTACACAGCATATCCAATGAGCATATCCAACACACACTACCCACTTACCAATGCATCCCCTCAGGGCATTGTTACTCTGATAACATTACCCCTTACCCTGTCTTAAAATCATCTTGTAAATCCACCCCTGGGACAGCAGCTCTAATGGAATTCATCAAGCAAGAACATGGAGCAAAGCTATCACAGAACTCAGGGATGACATAGCAAACAAAGCTTTTGTTTTGATCTCAGGCCAGGGTCACAGCAGTAAAAACATCTGAGCCCACCCAGGACCTGTCCGCTCTACAGCTTCTGCTGCTGCACTGGTTATGAATTGCAGGTCCCATGTTTGCCAGTGCAGATACAAGCTTCCAGGCCACGTCTACACTAAGAAAAAAGGTGTCATTTTTAGAAGGAGACCACTAACACACTGTAAAAACCCTCGTGTAGACAGGGCAAAATGACCAGCTATACCAAGGTAAAACTACACCTTGCCCTTTCTCCACTAGTGTTTACAGTGTGTTATGATCTCATTGTAGAAGCCACACCTTTTCCCCCTAGTGTAGACGAGGCCTGAGTATGCAGCCAGCAGCCTGAAATAGCTCAGGCCTTGTTTCCACTTAAAAATGAGATTGTCCTAGCTACATTGCTCAAGGCTGTGAAAAATTGTGTGACCTCAGCAATATAGTTAGGTTGACCTAAACCCTGGTGTAGATGCAACTAAGTTGATGGAAGAATTCTTTTGACAACCTAGCTACCACCTCTGAGAGAGAGATTAACTACAGCCATGGAAAAATCCCTTCCATCGAAGTAAGAAGCATCTACACTACAGCAGCACAGGTGCAGTGCCACACGCTCAGAGAGAGACAAACTACATCTGGCATTTTGGGGTTAATGATGAACCGCAAAATGCTAGCATTAACTCTTTCACTGCTGAGCATTCAAACCTAAGCATCCAGCTAGTAGCCTTTCTTGAATGTTGTTAGAATCATTAAAGGAGGCCTCCACAGGAAGAAGAATGCAAGTGTTAGAAGTACATTCTAGAGCAGTGGTTTTCAAACTGGGGTACGTGTACCCCTAGGGGTACCGGAGCTTTCGTCAGGGGGTATGTAAGAAAAATCCTGTAATGGCAGACAACGCATTTTATTTAGGAAGACTCGGCAATCTAGTCATAGGTATATTATGACCCTATCTCAGATGGGGGTACATGGTAGGCTACATTATTTGGAAAGGGGTATGCAGCCTAAAATGTTTGAAAACCACTGGTCTAGAGCAGAGGGCTGCTAAAGACAAGACCAGCTGCTGCAGGTTTTGTTTTATTTACAACTACTCAATATAGTTAGTTTACTAACCACTCTGCCTTTTCCTGTGTCCCGAGAGATTTCACTAAAGCAGCTGTGTAAATTTTTCTCCCCCAAATTCCTCTGAATTAGTAAACGTTCCAGCAAGTTTCCAAGTGTCCTACTGACACCCTTTGCTAGCCCACATAGGGATGCGCAACTCCCAGTGACGCCAAGGGTAGTGCTTGCAGTGCACTTGCAGGGGTGGGCCCTGTGTATAAATCTCTCACTGTTAATACTTTCAAACATTGGAAGATAACTGAAGTACAGCCGGGGCAGCTCTATGTTTTTTGCTGCCCCAAGCACGGCAGTCAGGCGGCCTTCGGAGGCATGCCTGCGGGCGGTCCGCGGTCACGTGGATTCAACGGCATTTCTGCGGGTGATCTGCCGGTTCCGCGGCTTCAGCGTACCCGCCGCCGAAACCGCGGGACCAGTGGACCTCCCGAAGGCCTCGCAGTGACGGGCAGGCTGCCCCCCACGGCTTGCCGCCCCAGGCACGCACTTGCTGCGCTGGTGCCTGGAGCCGCCCGAGTACAGCAGACATCTCAGCTGCAAGGATGGCTCTCAGTGCTGTGAGTAGAGGCAGAGCCAGATTAAGGCACAGACACTATAGGCCCCGGCACAAGGGTTCCCCGCTCCTACAGTCGGGTGAGCACATCAGAATCTCAGCTTTCGTAAAAGAAGTTCCTAGCCCTCATGCAGTAGAACCTCAGAGTTATGAACTGACTAGTCAACCACACACTTCATTTGGAACCGGAAGTACACAATCAGGAAGCAGCAGAGACAACCCCCTCCATCCCCGCAAAAAGAAGCAAATACAGTACAGTACTGTGTTAAACGTAAACTACTAAAAAAATAAAGGGAAAGCAGCATTTTTCTTCTTCATAATAAAGTTTCAAACCTGTATTAAGTCAATACTCAGCTGTAAACTTTGAAAGAACAACCATAATGTTTTGTTCAGAGTTACAAACAGTTCAGGGTTACAAACAACCTCCATTCCCGAGGTGTTCATAACTCTGAGGTTCTACTGTATTTGCAAAGGAAAGCTCAAAAATACAAACAAAGTGTAACTGGTGTAGCTATATCTGCCTGAGTCTGCAGAGAGTCTGAAACAGTAGCTCTTAGAGGGGGAACTGTCCTATGCATCTCAATTGGGTATGAACGTCAAGACCCAATGCATGGCGTAAGGGATGGTCAACACCACCCCAGCACAGGACTGTGTGTATGGCAGGAGAAGATTACAGTGGGTGCAATCCACCCTCCCAAGCAACTACATGTCAGCTACCAGGTTAAGTAGTGTGGAAGCTCCCTGCTGTAATTGTTGCCCCTCTAGGAGAGAGCTGGGCCCCTCCTGCTGCTCTATGGGAGGAGAGTGAAGAAGGGGATCCTATGCTAATGTCTGTGCCTCTCTGGGAGGGGAGAGGGCCCCCCGCCATCAGGGCTCAAAGTGTGTGTGGAACCACGGCACAAGGAGGTCACAGGGCCCCTCCTCTGTCACGGTGTCCCTAGGGCCCTAGGCTGCCTTACCTGGGCTTTAACTCTGTTTACAGATTTTCCAGTGGTCTGGTTTCTGGCTCCAACTCCTTATAACGTTCTTTTAAGGTTTCCCCCTTCAGTTAGCACAGAGGAGCAAAGTCATTTACAGCCTTAACTCCAGCTTTGTAAAGTCTGCCTGGGAATTACAGTCAAGACTCAGCGGCAAAGAAAACTGTCTAGAGAGGCAGCTGAAGGCCAGCTCACTTTTTGACCTCATTCATCTTCACAAACCAAAGTGGAGGTGAGAATTGCTGCTATTGTTCCTCCTGGAATCAAAGCTATTGACCAGTGCAGAGTGCTGGGCTGTTATCTTTAACTCTGGCTACAATACAGAATTGGACCATTACAGCTCATCCACACTAGCCAGCCTGGTTGGCATAAGCCTGTCCACCACAAGAAACGTGCATATCCCACACACTGTGGGTACCAATCTCAGCGCTCACAGCTTCTTCAGGCTGGTCTCTCTTTTCTTCCTCTGTACTTTCATTTGACTGGAACATGGAGATGGTTTCACCATTACCCCATCTCCCTAAGCATCCACAGTGCAGCTCCTTCCTTCCTCACAGGACACACAAGTTGCTAGGGCAAGGGATGCTTTGAAGTGACAAGTCCGCATATGACCCCAGCCTCCCACAGACACTACAGCCAGCAATGCCCAGCCTCCACAGACGGTGTGTCTCCTGCTTTGATGCTGGCTGGAGCATTGTTGAGCAGTAGAGCACTTGCTCACAGGGTGATATTTACAGAGCCATTGACAGGACAATGCCACTACATCCTATTCATTTGCAAATTCACCTGACAAAACTCAGTCCTCAGTCACCTGAAGTGTGGCTGGCTTGCAGGATCCTGGCCTCTATACTCCTCCTGCAGCAGTCTGCCACTATGCCAGATACCAAGGCTTTAGCAAGGTTCCATCTATACTACAGATCTGTGCTGGAGAACAGCTGGGCTGTAATGAGATCCCCAGCACAACAGTGGATGTTGATGGCCCCAAAAACACTGAATTAGAAAAAAGCTTTCGAACGTTCTGATGCAGCATGGATTCCAGGTTGCAACCAGGAGTGGGGTGGTGGGATCCCTGCTCCAGACACACAGGAGCTTCACTACTCCAGGTTAATAACCAGCAGCTCATCCTTTTAAGACTTGTGATGGTGAATTAAGAGACCTGCAGAATCCCGTGGATTTAGGGTGACTTGCACTGTAAATCTGTTTGCTCAGGACCCATTGGGGATGTTAAAGGAAATAGGGTGTTTTGTGGAGACCTAGTTACACTATCTAGGTGTTGAACCCCCAATGTCCAACACACGGGGGAAGAAATTAAATAATTCAACATTTACTAGCATTCTCTAACCAAATTCCACTGCCCTTAGTCTGTCTGTGCTGACTGGGAGGGCTGTGAAACCCACAAAGCAGCAGTAACAGGAAACCTCAGCCCTTACCTTGTCTAGTTTGTCCACAGTGGAGCAAATCGTTCGGAACTTGCTGTCTGGTACCCCGCAAACTGCAAACATCCCATCGAGGATACGCCGGTCGTTGACCTGGAAGGAAGCAGAGTCACTCAATGGGAACCCAATGGAAATATCCCAATTACAACAGAATCTTCAGCTCCACTCCTCTGAGACTTTGGGGGTAGAGAAGAGGGGCTGGCTACCACCCCGACCCCACCTAGCCAGCTACCCCTACCACCATCAGCTCCCAGAAGTCCCAGGGGCTTAGCTGCTCCTGCTACGAAACAGTGGACAAGTGAAAACTGGATGACAGTTTAGCTGGACTTTCAAAAGCCTCTGACAAAGGGCCTCACAGGAGACTATTCAGGAAGGAGAGGCACGGATGAGAATTAAAGTCCCATCATGGAACAGAAACTGGGCAAGACAGAAAACAAAGGAGGAGGAGGAAATGTTCAGTTTTCAGCATGGCAAAGGTTAACAGCAGGTGCCCCAAGTTTCTGTATGAGGACCAGCGTTTACTGAACACATCAACAAGCAGCAAGGTGGCAAAGTGACAATTATTACAGTTAGCCAAGTCTGAGGAGCTAAGGTAGGTGCGTGGGTGACACAACAGCAGACAAAACTCAATGAATTCCAATGCAAGGTAATGCACAGCAGAGAAAATCATCTGAATTACTCAGACACTGCTGGGTTTCAAACTAACTACCACCACTCACGGGGGAAAAAACCTGAGCATCAATGAAAATCGAGCAGCAGTGGCCAATAATGAAAACAGATGCAAAAGGAATGGGACAGGGAATACTGGAAATATTCAATCCATTAAATGCCTCAATGGCATGCCCTCACCTGGAATACTAATGACAGTTCTGGTCACCCTCTCTCAATGGAGAAAAAGCACAAAGAGTGGGGGGTGCAGAAAGAGGGGAGAGCAGAGATTCAAAGCCTGTAAAGTCTTCCAGATGGGAAGAGACTAGAACAATTGGAATGAGTCTACAACAGAGATTAATTCACTGACAAAAAGTTTCATTAACAGAGAGTTAAGATTGCTGGATGGTATCTTGTGGCCTTGCAAAATGTTGACTCCAGCAAAACTTAAGACTTCTGAAAAGAATCAGGAAATACAGAGATAAGGTAAATACCCAGACCTCCTTCATTCTGCCCCCCTGTAGCTGGCAATAGCCCCTTGGAATTAGCTGCATGCACTCCAGCTGCTTTCACTGCCTTAGATGTCACTGCATTGAATGGTGGAGGGATTAGCTGGAGCAGATTGGAAGAGCCTGTGATTGAGATATGAAGCTATTTTTTGGGTGGAGGGGGGGTTGTGCCCCTCTAAGGGTATGTGAGAGCCCCTCTCCCTGACCTGCACATGTGATCAAAGGAAAGAGGTGCATGTCTATGAGATAGGTATATCTCTATATATGGGGGGGGTAGCTCAGTGGTTTGAGCATTGGCCTGGTAAAGCCAGGGTTGTGAGTTCAATCCTTGAGGGGGCCACTTAGGGATTGGGGGCAAAAATCTGTCTGGGGATTGGTCCTGCTTTGAGCAGGGGGTTGGACTAGATGGCCTCCTGAGGTCCCTTCCAACCTTGATATTCTATCTTGGGAGATACTCATGCAATGTAACACTGAAATGTGGGAGTTTTCTTGCCACAGGGATTAGCAGTTAGGCGGAAGTAAGATGAACCTTGTCTGTGGGTTTAATGAAGGGTAAGGGAAAGTACAGTAGAAAGCTGTATGGCATCGTGTGCCTAAGAATGAAGGGGGGTGTAAAATTTAGCAGCTGTAGTGTTCTTTCTGTGTAGCTGTATGGGGCAAGCGTAGGCATCTCCTTTTCAGTACAATGCAAAGGCAGAGGGCAAGTATGTGTTATGGCACATGGGCACTCTGCTCCAAGAAGGCAGAGATATGGTTGTGTGGGCATGTACCATAACGCTCTATTTCATGGTTTTCACAAGTTTGAATTTTGCTGAGCACGAACTGTCACTCAGCAACCTTAACTCTGCTTTAACCAAATTTCTTGTCAGTGAATTTCCTGTTTTGTTTTGGATTTTTTTTTTTTTAAACAGAAAAATGTTGTTGGTAGGAGTTAGTGTTCATTATGGGGCAGTTCTAATTATCATATAGATTTGTAGTTGAGATGCTCTCCCATAGTACTTTTCATCAGATCTCAAAGCACTTTACCAAGAAAGGAAACAGCATTATCCCTATGGGGACACTGAGGAACAGAGCAATGCTGCGACTTGGGCAAGGTCACTGAGCAGCCTGTGGCAGCACCAAAAATAGAATCCTGGTTTATTGAGTCCAAGTCCATTATTCTAACCACTAGACCACTTGGTGGCTGTCAATCGTGTGTGCCCCTGCCATATACTTTGTGAGGCTTAGGAATAGTTAGGCATATGTCTAACTGAAAAGCTAAGCTCGCTCACAAATGTTGTTCTCAATTTCACTCCCCCAAAGGGACAGTGGGTGCCATGCTGGGTCAGATGTCCAGCATTAGGGACCTCTGTGACAGGATCAGAGCCCAGGTTTGATCCATAGATCTGTGCACAAAAAATGCTGTTAAAATCTCTCAATTTTGAGAAAAGCTGGGGGTTTTTTTTTGGGGGGGGGGGGAGGGGTTGTCCAGGAGGGGCTGTATCTCCAGAACTCCTTGATCAAATGATCCCAAATTTGGACCAATAACTCTACCCCATGAGGCACACCAAATGTCAAGGCATATCCAAATAACTATGTAGACTTTAGAGCACATAGAGCAGGGGTGGGCAAACTTTTTGGCCCGAGGGCCACATCAGGGTTCTGCAACTGTATGGAGGGCTGGGTAGGGAAGGCTGTGCCGCCCCAAACAGCCTGGCCCCTGCCCCCTATCCACCCCCTCCCACTTCCCACCCCCTGACTGCCCCCCTCAGAACTCCCGACCCATCCAACCCCCCCTGCTCCTTGTCCCGTAACCGCCCCCTGGGGACCCCTCCTGCTCCCTGTCCCCCGACTGCCCCAACCCCTATCCACACCCCTGCCCCCTAACAGGCCCCCGGGACTCCCACACCTATCCAACCCCCCCGTTCCCCGTCCCCATACCGCCCCCCCAGAACCTCCGCCCCATCCAACCACCCCCTGCTCCCTGTCCCCCGGGATCCCCTACCCCTTATCCACCCCCCCGCTCCACGCCCCCTTACTATGCCGCTCAGAGCACCAGGACTGGCAGCCCCACCGCCCGGCCAGAGCCAGCCCCGCCGCCGCGCAGTCTAGAGCACCGGGGCAGGCCGGCGGCTCTCGCATCTGCACTGCCTGGCAGGAGCTCGCAGCCCTGCCGCCCAGAACGCTGGCAGCATGGCGAGCTGCGGCTGCAGGGGAGAGGGGACAGCAGGGGAGGGACTGGGGGCTAGCCTCCCCTAGGAGCTCCTCGGGAGCTCAAAGGCCGAGCAGGAGGGTCCCGCGGGCTGGATGTGGCCTGCAGGCCGCAGTTTTCCCACCTCTGACATAGAGTCATCATTTAAACAGAAAGCTGTTCTTAACTTTAACTAGCAAGGCACCGGCTCTGTATATAAGAGTACATGACAGAGAACTAATCTTTAATGAAGGATAGAGAGGAGGCAAATTGGGCACTTCTAGTCACTTTCTCTCAGAATACAGAACAGCGGGACATCCAATTACACCTAAAACTCAAGGAATTTTAAAATTGCACAATGCATAATTAACCTGTGGAACTCACTGCTACAAGATGTAACGGAGGCCAACAGTTTAGCAGGATTAATTAAGCAATCAGATGGTTATATGGAGAATGGGCACACCTGCAGTTACACAAGGGAGGGAACAAATTTTTGGAGGATTCTAAATCCTCCTGTGTCAGGGCATAAACCAAACACTGACTGATGAAGGTCAGGGCAAGCAGCTTTCCCTGTGGGCAGGTTATTCCATAATTGCCCCTTCCTCTCAAGCACCAGCTGCTGCCACTGTCAGAGAAGATACTGGATTAGATGAACCTTGGGTCAGATCCAGTCTGGCAGTCCCTGGCAGCTCCCCCTGGGGTGCTCCAACAACACAGATAGCCCCCATCATAACCAGATATTCCACTAGGAAATCCCAGCAACAAGTTTGCAGCCAGCGCTGGCTTCCACCCCTCCAACTGATCCACAGAGCCCAGCAGTGTCTCGCTAGGTCTATGAACTTACAGGGGGCCTTAGCTGCCTCCAAGGTTCTCCCGACACCACTACTCCCATTGCTGTCTCGGGGCACCCGGTCCCTTTCTAACAACCCAGCTACCTCTAATTTTCTCAGGTCCTACTGCCCCCATTTGTTCAAGGTAGACTATAAGAGAGGCTGCGTCTGCACTGCAGTATGTGCTGCGTGCTGCCACACATGGGCTGGGAGTTCGTCTCTTGTTGCGCAGCAGGGGCTGAGCCCAGGGACAGATTCCCTGGAGGAGGTGATGGATTCTCAAAAGGGAGCAGGGATGAAGGTCATCAGTACAAGGGTGGAGGTGTGGAGCTTGCAGACTCAAGGTGCAACACGCAGGACCTCACCATGAGCATCAGAAGCCCTGGAGAAAGAGACGAATACTACCGGACCCTTTTTTTTAGCACTGGGTGCCCAACATAGCAGTCGCCCTGCTGCCTGAGCTGGGTTTGAGGGCTGCTGTCTGACTCCACCCACCAAAACATGACAAGTTCTACACCTCCTGGAGTAAAGCACGTTAGACACGTAACAGAAATGAGGCATAACACCCTTTACTACAACAGGCAAAGAAGTTGGGTGACCCTGTCCACCCCAGAACTCCCTTCTGAAGAGCAGCTTGAGATGGTGGTTGCTGGGTGACAGCCAGTGTCAGGTAGTTTCTCTAGCATAGGTAGTGCATAGAGAGGAGATGCCACAGACACTAGGGGTTCTGGATCAATCTGCATTGTGCATTACAGAGGGTGTAGGTGCTGCCGGGCTGAGACCAGGAGCAAGTAGAAAGCAAGGAGAATGCTCTTCACTTCACAGCATCGTCTAGAGAAACCAGCACTGGCACCTGGCTCGGGTTTTACCTTAATGAGGAAGTCTCCAATCTGCAGCCCGCTCAGGATCTCATGCACAATCTTCAGACACTCAGCATCGGGAATCATGGGGTCAAACTGGCCGGCGATGTCAAAATCCTGGGGCACAAGCACAGGCAGTGAAAATCTGGGCAGTGTAACACAACTGGGGGAGCCCAGCGGCAAACAGGGTCCCCAGATATCCAGCTCCCCATGTGGCACCCAGGCCCCAGACACAAATAGAGTTCTCTTCCTCCCTGTCCACTTCCTTGTGCTTTGAGCCAGCACTGTAGTCACACATATAGGTCCACCTTGACTGAGTTCCTGGGGAACCCTGGCCCAGACACACAGCTCCCCGCGGCATGGAGAGCACTCAGGCTGCCGGTACTCACACACTGGTAGAACTCCCTGTAGCGGCCCCTCGTCATGGCCGGATTATCCCGTCTGTAAACTTTGGCAATGTGGTAGCGCTTAATGTTGGTGATTTTGTTCATTGCCAAATAACGAGCAAAGGGCACCTGAGCACAAAGGGTTAAGGGTGGAACGTAAGAAGACTCTCCTGTGGCTCGGAAGGTCTAGGACAAGAGCCACCCAGCCCTTCCAAAGGGGTTTGGTGTGGACAGGATCACCCAACTTCTCTGCATATAGTAGCAAAGGGTGTTATGCCTCATTTCTATTATGTGTCTAACCAGCCCGGTTATCACTCTGCAGGCAGAAGTCTGGTTAACCCCTCCCCTGTTATCCTGGCTCAATAGGGTACACACCCTTCTCCAGGAGTAACAGCTAAGAGGCACTCATGCTCACTGCCTCAATCATTGAAGCCAAAGGAAAGAAAAGGAGACCGCCCTGCAGCAATTATTACTATCAGACATTCTGCTTCATGAAGGCATCACAGCTTCATTAACCCCCATAAGAACGGCCATACTGGGTCAGACCAATGGTCCATCTAACCCAGCCTCCTGTCTTCCGACAATGGCCAGCAGCAGATGTGTCAGAGGGAATGAACAGAACAGGGCAATTTATCAAGTGATCCATCCCCCATCATCCAATCCCAGCTTCTGGTAGTCAGAGGTTTAAGGACACTCAGAGCATGGGATTGTGTCCCTGACCATCTTGGCTAATAGGCACTGATGGACCTGTCCTCCATGAACTTATCTAATTCCTTTTTGAACCCAAGCATAGTTTTGGCCTTAACAACATCCCATGGCAATGAGTTCCACAAATTGACTGTGCGTTGTGTAAGGACGTACTGCCTTATGTTTGTTTCAAACCTGCTGCCTATTAATTTCATTGGGCGATCCCTGGTTCTTGTGTTATATGAAGGGGAGAATAACAGTTAAAACAGCTGAGTACAGTGAGTCACAGCGAGTCTGGCATAGCCAGGAACAGAACCCAGGTCTCTATTCCCAGACCGGTGCTCTTCCCATTAGGTCCTGTTGCATGACTGCCCCACCACTGAGGACCTGGAATCAAAGACCCAGGCAGAGACTGCCCTCCCCATCTCCCTCTTGAGCCCTCCACATGATACTGCCCATCAGTGAATGTACTGTGTAGGATGAAATCGGCATGCCAGGAGCAGGAACTGTGGCAGGATACAGTCAGGTCATAGCGAAGAGACAGCAGCTCTCCCCCCTGGTCTTTCAGGTCATAGATGAGCTTCGAGTCCTCCCCATACTTCCCTGTCAGAGTTTCCTAGATGAAGCAGAGAGATGACATCTCAGGTGAGAAGGGACAAAGCCTAGGAGCACAAAGCTGCAACAAGAGGCTCAGTGAGGAAGCAAGGAGATGCCACATGTCCACATGATAAGCCAAGGCTGCAACCTTTAAACCACAGTTTTACTACAGAAGGCTCTCACTTTTCATGGGAGCTGCTCACACTGAGGCCTTAGTCAGGGCACCTGCCCTTCAAGTTATGACTAATGCAGCTACCATACTTTAAAATGCACCCAAAGATTTCAAGGGGCAAACAGCTACAGGCCTGGGGATCATGTCCAACTCACGGGTCAGTGCCTTAACCAGCACAGCCACCCCCTCCCAGATGTCACCTCACAGCTCCTGCACTCACCTTCAGCTCAAATACAGGGGTGTCGATGACCTCAGCTCCATGGCGCTTGAAGGTGCTGATAATGATGTCAAACACTTTCTCCCGGATGGCCATCTGCTTGGGGTTGTAGTCCCGGGTGCCCTGAGACCCCAAATCAAAGGGAAGTGGGTGAGAAGAAGAGCAGAGAACCATGGCCTGAGCTAGTGGAATGATTCTGCCTAGATGAACATTAACATGGATGGGTACATTCTGCTTCTTCCATGCACAAAGGAAGGAAGTGGTGGACTAGGTGTATCATGTGTCTAAAATACTTACAAAGCCAGAAAGACAGGGATACACAATGGGAACAGCATCAATACACCTGGTGAAAGGGAATTAACCAAAAGCAAAAGCTCCAGCCCAGAGAAGAATGAGAGATCCTTGGACCATCTCTAAGTGCAGGTGAAAGCCATAAGATGCTGTCCAGAAGTGACCTGGCTACTTATACAGCTGCTGGGTAGCACACAGCTAATGGGAGCCAGAGGTTCATAGAATACAGAGGGAAACTTCATGAGCCAGAAGGTGGAGAATCCAGCATGGATCCAATTACTTCTACAGGACCAATAGCATGCTTGGCCCTTTATAGGCGCGTATAAAGGCAAGGTCCCTGCCTTAAGGAGCTCACAGTTTAGAGAGGCACCAAAGAAAGGAAGATATTTCTGAGTCAGTGTCTGGTAAAATAACCCAACTAGAGGATAAGGCTGAGACGACAGAGGAGCTTTCGAAATTTAGGAGTAAAGCATCAGGCTTATAGGTGTTTTAATCTAAGAATTCCTTTAGACAGAGAAACTAGACATTTTAGCAAGACCAGAGGGTCTGATACTTGTCTCCTGAGTGCACCTTTGCTATGTGAAGGGGAAGAGATTTCTCATTCCATTTCTTCTTTGTAAGAATCACTGAATCATTCTGATCATCCCCTCCAGACAGCCAAAAACCACTATGACTGACTATTAATAAATTCAGACCTTATTCTCACATGGCAGTTACCGGCTTTGCCTCTTCTACCAATAGAGTCATATGTGGTGCCAGGGAGAGAAAGGGGGCACACAATATTAAATAATGTGTGATTCTGTGGGCCAGAAAAGGAAGACCGGCTTTTAATGTTATGTTTACTGCTAACATTTTTCCAGATCTTGAGAAGCTGGGAATTGTCTCAAATTTTAAACAACTAGAGACTTTCTTTCACTTTTGCAGTCTTACTAGTTACTTTTTTATTTTAGCTAAAATTTGGAGCACAGGAGCAAGATGGATCAAGGGATCAGGTTATCCAGCCTTTCACCTACTAGTCACTGATTCAAATGCAGCCCACATTCATTACCATCAATAGGTTGCTTAGTGGTCTTTGTGGAATGAGTTGAGGGGTCTCTGTCTAGTGCCTAGTGGACAGATGTCCACATCACACACACTACTATCACAAATGGCATTAATTACCCCCTTGCTGCTGTTCTCAGCAGAGGCCAAAAAATGACAAGGCCCAAGATTGAACTCCCATGCCCACAACGATGGGCCCTTCTAGAAGAAGGCAGACACGTATGCAGGTGGCATGCCCTGCTGCTAGCCATCCCAGACGTTGTATCTCACCTGACACCAAAAATCTCTAGAAAAAGACATTTCCATTTTTTTTAATTAAAAGTTTCTAGTGACTGCTTGTGATGTCTCTAGCCCTGGCCACACAAGCAATTTTTTGCAATTATCCTGCCATTGGTCAAGCACCAGTGTGGCACCCCTGAGGCTAGGACGCGCAGCAGTGCTAGTGTAGGCTAGCTGCCAGCTTTTACAGTGATAAAGACACTCTGCACTAGTGCTCCAGCTGCTGCCAAGGCCACTGCTTCTGTAACAGCAGGAGGCTGCCTGAAGATTGTGCCATGTGTACAGTGGCACAGCCTTTGAGCCTACAGATCTATTCAGCCATTTACACCACATTCATCACTGTTATTTGAGCAAACCATAGCTCTAAGCCAGCGGTTCTCAAACTGTGGGTCGGGACCTCAAAATGGGTTGCGACCCCATTTTAATGAGGTCGCCAGGGCTGGCTCAGACTTGTTGGGGCCTGGGGCTGAAGCCCGAGCCCCACTGCCCGGGACCGAAGCCAAAGCCCAAGGACTTCAGGCCTGGGTGGCAGGGTTCAGGTTACAGGCTCCCTGCCTGGACTGAAGCTCCTGGGCTTTGATTTTGGTTCCCCCGCCCAGGACGGTAGGGCTCAGGCTTTGGCCCTGCCACCTGGGGCAGCTGGCCTAAGGCTTTGGTCCCCGCTCCTGGGGTCGTGTAATAATTTTTGTTGTCAGAAGGGGGTCACGGTGCAATGAAGTTTGAGAACCCCTGCTCTAAGCAATGCTAACTTCCCTCATTTACTTGAATTGAGTGCTAATGGAAGCTACCTTATTACCTTTGAAATTGGGGACATATTTAAAGGAACCTGAAACAGACAGAATCCCTGAGCTTCTGTAAAATTCTAAAGAGAAAAATATCTACAGCAGATTAAAACTGACGACCTATGTCCTATTTGGCCAGCCTCGGCATGCTCAGGGCCCCACAAGACAAAGAAAATGACAGTCCCTATTCCAGGGACTGTACTTTAAGAACCGTCAGTTACTGCCCCAGCAAGATCCATCATCAAGCAGATATCTAACATCAGCTACAAGGCTGGGGAACCTGAGCTGTTAGCTTCCTGGTTCCTTCACTAGATGTGACAACCACTGTAAATGGTCTGGCTGCTCCAGGGAAAATGCCACATAACATCCTTGCCTGTACTCATTACTTGAGGGCGGAGCTGGCTTTTGCAGGGGGCGCGAGGTTTAAAGTCCACAGCTGTGATTGCCCTGGAAGAGCAATATTTTAAAGAAAAGTTTTCTAGTTCTTCTCCTGGTGAATAGCCTTGAAGATGTAACTGATGCAAACTGGTCACCAGGGTTACTTATTACCACTATGCCCTAAAGATCACAGGTTAGTCACAGTCATCTCACAGCCACCCTGCGCTGGCCTTTGGGTTCCCTTCATTTTTCAGAAGACCCCAGATCAGTTCACAGCTAGATGGGCACCGTTGCCCAGGCAACCGCTCATGGAGCTTGGAAGGCCACAAGTGCCCTTCGAGACGGATGCCTTCAGTTATCAGCTCCTCTGCTGAGCAGCCAGCATGATCTCTGGTCAAAAAGGAGCAAGTCAATAGAGAGAGGCAGCATGGTCTAGGGTTTTTCAACCCGTGGGTCGGAAAACTGGGTTGCCAGAGTGTTTCAAAGGGTCACGTGGCAGCTCCTGTGGCTCCTGTACCATGGGGCTGGCTGAGTTTGCCTCCCTGCTCCAGGCACTGCAGCCTCTGGGTTCCCAGCGCCACTCAGGTTTGGCCCAGCTGTCATAATAACTGAAGTCCGAGTAGGCCAAATTTGAGTGAGTGGCACGGCAATCCCATGAGCTAGGTCACAACTCCACTCACCCAAATTTGGTCCAGTCAGGGAGCAGAGCCAAACCTGAGCAGTGCTGCAGCCCTGGAGTTTGCAACACCCAGAGCAGAGAGCCAAGCCCAGCTAGCCCCACAACACAGGAGCTGCAGGAACTGCCACTGTGGGGAGAGTGCCGGGCAGGACCCAACCCTCCCGGGATCCAACCAGAACCACCCCAGGGCCTCCACCCCCAGACTATTTACTGGGTTGTGATAGGCCATAAACATTTACAAATGGGCCCTGAGCCCAAAAAGGTTGAGAACCACTGATTTAGGGAGACTATACAGGCTCCATGCAGGGCAAGGTGGCAGCATTACCTGCCATATGGGGTGTCCCTTGCAGTGCACATGTGCTCACTCAGTCTGCTGTCAGTTACACCAGTTCTTCTGGGGTTTATGAAAACCAGGATAAAACCCTGTGCTTTGTTAACTATCAGGAGGAAGCCCTGAAGTCTTGGACATTCATCTATCTCGAAGGCATAGGGTTAAATGATTTATTTATCAGCAGTGGAGACAGTTTCTCTTTAATGCATAGTAAAGTGTGGTCATAATAGGCAAGACAGTGAGGGATTTCTGGGAAGGTAGGGCTGGGATACACACAAAGCTGCACTGTTTAAACTAATGATGGGTTTCTAAACTGACGCAAGTTCTGTGTGCAGACAAGCTTTTAGTTTTGTGTTCTGTTTGCGGATGGGAGTTGCTGGTGGCCAGGTGTTTCACAGACCTGGCTGAGAACACTAAGGGCAGCTTTGAAAGTGCCCCTCCCAGTGCAGTTACCAGGCTGTTCAGTGAAGTCTAGCTGCTTTGACTTGGGACAGCCCATGAGAACATGCCACCATACAATCTGGATCACCAGAGAAACTGTCCCCTGCAGATCTTCTGTCTGGGAGAACAGTTATTTGGATTGTGCCAGTGTATTTGGCACTACATAAACAAAAGAGCAGGACTTTGCCCCAAACAGCTCACAAAGGATTACAGGAATTACTCTCCCAGATCAGGTCAGTAATTGGTGTTTAAAAAGGTGCAAGAAATCCCAAAATGGACAACTATGGTATGGAATAACTTGTCCACAGAGGACATTCTTCCTAATCCTAGTCAGTTTGTGGTTGGCTTATGTCTCGAAGCTTGAGGATTTAAATCTACGTTATTTTGGGGGTATTTTTGTTCTTGTTTTTGGATGCAACATGTGGATATTCTCATTACCCATGAGAATGGCCACACTTTTTTTGAATCCTACTAGAGAAAAAGAGAATGGGAGACAAAAACAGAGCAGGGTGATGGAATAAGGAAGATAAGCTTGTGGCTGATTTTAAAACAATTGTTTTTTAATGCACTGAGTCTATGATCTTTTGGCCCTTCATTCATTTTGAAGGCCAAGACTATAACAGGGTTCAAAAAAGAGCTAGATAAATTAATGGAGGATATGTCCATCAATGACTATTACCCAGGATGGGCAGGGATGGTGTCTCTAGCCTCTGTTTTGCCAGAAGCTGGGAATGTGCGACAGTGAATGGATCACTTGATGATTACCTGTTCTGTTCACTCCCTCTGGGGCACCTGTCATTGGCCACTGTCGGAAGACAGGATACTGGGCTAGATTGACCTTTGCTCTGACCCAGTATGGCCGTTCTCATGTTCTTATATGTTCTTAATCTATCTACATAATACTGTTTAGGTGTATGGTCCTATTGAAAGACATATATTCTAAAGAGAAGCATGTGAAGGCCTGGGGGCCACACAGATCATGCACACAAGGCTCTTATGGAAGATGACCCACAGGTAAGGTAAAAGGAAGGAAGATACACAAGACCTTGTCTACATTGAGATTTCTCCTAAAGTTCCAGTGCCATCACCCTCAGCACAGTTCCACCAGACATCAGGTGCCAGAGATTGTAAGTGATTTTACCACTGTGTCACATTCACAAAGTGGTGAGACAACATGGTTCTTACACTGCTAGCAGTGAGTCAGAGGCCTGTCTACACTAACACTCCCAGTGATGCCACCACTTGTGGAAACTTTTAAGAACTTGCAAAGCTAACTTATTACTCTAGCTGTGTTTATGGGCATCTTCGGTGGAGTGAGGAGGGTACAAATAGATGGGGGTCGGGTAGGGGGTTCAAGATGAATTTACTTAACTGCAGGTTTCTCAGACGGACAGGTACTCCATTGGCAGAGCCTGCAGTGGCTGTACAAAGTGGAGTGAAAGCATGCTTTCCTGAGCCTCCTGTCCTGCTCCAGTCCTGGCTGTTTACACACCTGGGTCTCAGGTTTCCATGCCACTTGGTACCTTTGTAAGTGCACACGGAGCCTTTGTCAGACAACTGTGGCTGGAGCCTTTGAGGTTCAGATGCCCCTGCCTTCAAGCCCTGCACCCTGGTAACGTACTGGCCCTGGGCCAGACTATGCTGCAGCTCATTCCTCCAGGCAGATGCATCTGAGCCATGCACTTTGGGGACCAAGGCAGGCTGTCCACCACCACAGGGAGAGGGGAAGTGAAGAGGGGCTGCCTGTCACAGCCTCAGAGTCCAGGGCTGGGGACTTACCTTTGGGGTCTTGAGGACAAACTTGTGTTTCCCCTCATCTGTGCCCAGCTGCGCCTTCAGCTCCAGCAGCTTCGCCACCTGCTCAGCCACCTGGGTACAGAGACGGGGCGGCAGATGAACACCACAACCCAGGGGAGGCAGCTGGGCTTCCCGGCCCTTTCCCCTTCCCCGGCCCGGACATCCTGCTTCCCCAACCCCGGCAGCCCCGACCCCCCAGCCAACCCCCCCGGGAGAGGCGCGTAGGGGCAGGGGCGGGAGGCGGCGCTACAGCCCGGACAGGGAGCCGCGGGGACGGGCCGGGCTGGGCTCACCTCTTCCGGACTGGCCTTCTCTTGCTTCAGCCGCCGCACCGTGTCCGCCTGGCGCCGCAACGCCTCGCCCAGCTCCGCCGCCTCGTCAGCCATGGTCACCGCAGCGCCCGTCAGCCGCACTCCCGTCTCCCACTCACCCCGGAACCTCACTGCACTGCGCATGCACATGCGCGGATGAGCTGGGCATGCGTAGTAGCAGCGTCCGAGGCCGCTGCCCACACTTTGCCCTTCCCTGCTCTCAGAGAGTGCTCCCTGGTCAGCGTGTGACCGAGCTATGGGCACAGCGAGACAGTCAGCAGTTAAAGTTACGCATGTCTTGTTCCTTGCTGCATCAAGGCCTCAATTAAAAGCTTGGTTGACATCCCTGACACCTCCTCACCCAGACTGCTGATCCAGACTCCAGAGTGATCTGCGTGATGCTACGCAGAGATGGGTCCAAGAGGTCTGAAAAATACTGTTTGCACCTCTAAGTCAGTGGCTCTCAACCCTTCCAGACTATTGTACCCCTTTCAGGAATCTGATTGTCTTGCCTACCCCAAGTTTCACCACACTGAAAAACTACTTGCTTACAAAATCAGACATAAAAATACAAAAGTGCCACAGCTCACTCTTACTGACAAATTGCTTACTTTCTAATTTTTACCATATAATTTTAAAATAAATTAATTGGAATATAAATATTGTGCTTACATTTCAGTGTATAGTATATAGAGCAGTATAAACAAGTCATTGTTTGTATGAAATTTTAGTTTGTACTGACTTCACTAGTGCTTTTTATGTAGCCTGTTGCAAAACTAGGCAAATATCTAGATTAATTGATGTACTCACTGGAAGACCCCTGGTTGAGAACCACTGCTCTAAGTGACTCTCTCTCACCCACCCTTTTTTTTCTCTCTCTTGTGGGAGAGGGAATGGTGAGTTTGTTTGTACTACATCTTCCTTCCCTGGCTTGTTTAGTTGTGCAGATGATTTTGTAAGTTAATAATTGTTATCATTTCTTTATTGTTGTTATTACAATTATAACATATTAAGGGAACTACTGAACTCTAAAGTCGAGTTCAATATAGATTCAGACTTTCATATTAACAAGTTGGTATTTTCATTAGCTACCATGTTAATGTTACTTTTACTTTTAACATGGCTTGATTTTTATAATTGTTTTTATATTAGCTGCTGTTGTTCCTAACAAAATCATCATGTACATATTTCAATATTATACAGTTGGCTGGTATGGTGTTTCTAAATATTAATTACAGATATTCAAAATTGAAGATCCTAGCTAGGTTAAAACCTCTTAGGCTGACTGCAGTTATAATACTTCTGTTATTATTGTGAATGTGTAATTCTCCATACTAATTTTCCTTATTTGTCTGCCAGTTTCCTTCCTTGTACAGCACAGGTTCATTCTGGTCACATTATGACTCCCATGCTAGATGCTTTGCTGCATTGGCTTCATGTCAACGACCACTGTCTTTACTTTGCCAACAGTGAATTACCTGTCACCAGTTATTTCACTTCTCCCACAAACAGTTCAATACTTTGCCACTGTGCCACATGTAACCCTATGGGTGTTGAACTTACTCCCCTGAATAATCACTAAAGGTACTATTGTATCTAACTTAAAACCCCTCCCTCAGGCCCACTTCTAATGTGATGTCTATTGAACACTGCTACCTGGTAACAGTTAAGTAGCTGGGAACTGATATGTCTAGCAGTGATCATGACTTTCTTAACCTCTGTGCTAAAAAACTACTAACACAGCTATTTTGTGTAAATGAAAAAAAATATTTGTACTAGTTACCATGTCATCCTCCCCTTTTTAAATCCGCCTCTCTGTTTTGTTTTGTCTTTTTACTATGACCTGGATTCTACAAAGACTTATGCACGTGCTTAACTAACCATGATTAGTGCTACTGAAGTTCCCACTATGAGAAAGCAATCTGAGTGTAACTCATGCTGCCTGAATATGCAGACAGCCTGAAACTATGAATAAGAAGTACAAACTGCCCCATACTTATACTGTGTGGTTAACTCTAAAACACAAAGCTCTGTGGGGACTCCGAAGTCCCCTGACACTACCCCATCCAGGTACTATGACCCTGTTTACTCCTGGGTTTTTAGTAACCTGCACCACTCTACACTAGGAGTTTGCACTGTTGCCGAAAAATCACTGTTGCTACAGTGATGGCTTAAACTGTCACTGAAGACAAGCCCTGTGTGCGTGGGTGGCCCTTTCTCTTGCCAGTCCATCCTGGCTCTTCTGAGTCCATGTCAGTAGTGCACTCTGCACACACACACACACACACACACACACTCAAAACACATCTGAAGACAGGGAGCACAGATCTGGGGAGGTCTTAGTCTCCTCAGTCTCTAATGGTGTGGCCTCCACCAGCTCAGCTGATGCGTATGGTATATAGATAACTCCTTCCATAACCACTCAAAGCAGGGGCACTGGAGTATTGCAAGCTGGGCCAGAGACACAGGGGTGTGTTTAGAGTCACACATGTTGGGATTCTCTCCATGACCTCTTTGTACTCGGCTTTCCAAGAACTGAGTTTGACTCAAGACTTTGTCATTCAGGTATCTTTATTTGACACAGAGCAATGCTACAGTGCATTGATCAGACTCAAACACAGGAGATGGATACAGGTACATCACAGATCCAAAGTTACACAGAAACAAGTCCATCGATACCAGACAAACTACTGTGGAACATCAGAGGACAAAAGACTTCGCTGATTGCTCTTCTCTCACCCTTGTGAAGAGGAGACATCCAAATGAATTCCTCCCAACAGCTGAACTTGCAACTTAAAGCAGAAGGGGGGAAGGAATAAAAGGTCCTAACAAGGAGAAACTGTATATTTTATGCTGCTTGAACTCTGAGGGGCAAAGATTACTAAGCATAAGATCCCCAGTGCTTGGCCTGGGTTAGCCCTAAAGGACATATAGAGCTTGTTTATTGTGTCAGCTTCTATTACTTTTTGAAACTTAAGATAGAAACTCATTTGTGTGCATATACATTTACCTGCTTTAACCTTGTAAATAACTCATTTCCTTTTCCTAGTTAATAAATTTTTAGATAGTTTATTATAGGATTGGCTACAAGCATTGTCTTTGGTGTGAGATCTGAGATACAACTGACCTGGAGTAAGTGACTGGTCCTTTGGGACTGGGAGTAACCTGAATATTGCTGTGATCTTTGGTGTAAGGGCCCATCTATCACAGAGGTATGCTTACCTGGATGGCAAGATAGATTGGAGTATCCAAGGGGACTGTCTGTGACTCCATGGTAAGATTGTTACAGTGACCCAGAAGTTCACATTTGTTACTGGGTTAGTGAACTCTTTTATAGAACATACCCCAAACTGCTTGGATCTGCACGGCTTTTTGACAGTTTGCCCAGAGGCTGGCACTCTTGGTCATGAGTCACTCCAGACAGTGTGACAGGATGCTAGTGGGCAGCTGGAAGAGATGGACTGAGACAGGCTCTGTCCTGGGGGGAGAAAGCCACATTGGAGTGGAGCTAACTCCTGTGGGGGTTTCTGGGGTAAGGGGCTCAGGGAAGCAGCCCTAGGGCTGTAGCTCCAAGAAAGGAGCAGAGCTGACTGAGACTGGGAAATGGCCAGGAGCAGGAGTGCCAAAGGCTCCTGGGAGGGGTGGGCCCTGAGGCTAAGGAATAAGTTAAGACTGTTTTTGTGTTGTTTGCTAACCGCTGTTAAGGAAATAAACCTCCTTGCAAAAGACATGGCAGCACATGCTTTGGAGTGGGGAAGAAGCCAGCCCTGGTGACAATGACCCTTGACAAACTGGAGAATTGGTCTGAATTCAACAAGATGAAATTCAGTAAGTAAAGTATTTTGCACTTCTCTTTAGGAAGGACAAATTAAACGCACAACTACAACATGGGCGGGGAGGAAATGGCTCAGTGGTAATACTGCTGAAAAGGTTGTGGGGGTTATAGTGGTTCACAAATTAAATGAGAGTCAGCAATGTAATGCAGCTGTGAAAAAGCCTAATATTCTGGGGGTGTATTTACAGGAGTGTCATATGTAAGACATGGGAAGTAACTGTCCTGCTCTCCTTGGCATTGGTGAGGCCTCAACTGGAGCAGTGTGTCCAATTCTGGGTGTCACACTTTAGGATAGATTTGGACAAACTGGAGAGAGTCCAAAGGAGAGCAACAAAAATCATAAAATGTTTAGAAAACCTGACCTATGAAGAAAGGTTAAAAAAACTGGGGCATGTTTAGTTTTGAGAAAAGAAGACTGAGGGGGGACTTGTTATCAACTTTGACTATGTGAAGGGCTGGTATGAAAAAATCTGAATAGTTGTTCTCCATATCTATTGACAAGAAGAAGAAGAAATGAAAAACCCACAAAAATTTTGAATTAAAAACTAATGTTGCAATACAAACAGGAAGTGCTATACCAGAAATACAATGAGATGTGATTGCTGAAGCTGAGCAACTATTCGTATTTTAAATTGTTAGTTATTAAAAGTATTAGTTAAATAGCAGTGACATCCATTTGCACAATGTTAATGAAGATAAATGAGGAAGTGCTAAGAGTAATAACATTTTGAAAAGTATATAATTTACAGTGGATTACAAGAAAAAGCCAGTGCAGTTCAGGCAATTAGCCATTCACAAATTTGTCTTAACTGCAGTTCTATGAGGCTATATACAGACAAATAAACTAATAAGGGATTCTTCCAAACACAGACAATTATAATATTTGGAGGGTGGGGGGGGTGTATGTAAAATATTTAACGGAAAGTCTCCTTTACCAGCTCAGTACATTATATCGGACAGGAAAGTGCTGCCTCGTCCAGGCAGTGGGATGCACTCTGCCTTTAAGAGCAAAGCCCTGGGAAGCCGGGGCTAAGATCTACGTCCTGCGAGGGAGGGCAAAAAACCCCTTGCCCCCCCTTATGTGCAGCCACTGCAGATGCTCACCCCATCTGTGTTAACTTCGGTACCCTCTGCGCAGCCCGATCCTGATGATTGGCCCCCCGCCGCTGTCTCGCAGTGCCCCTACCCCAGCTCCAATCCCTCAGCCCCCTTCTCCTGCCTCCAGCTGTTTGCCTCTCCTGCGCATTCAGTTGGGTCTCTGCACAGTCTGTCTGTCCCCTCCCAGCAGGAACAGACTGGCACCCCAAGGCAGGGTAGAGCCAGGGGTCGGGCAGCGGCTTCAGCCGCTGTTACTGAGCATGCTCAGTCCCTACAAGCCGCTCCGGACCGGCACAGCGGCAAAGTCTGACTGGCTCAGGTTGTAAAACTGTCAGTGTCACCAGAGAACCGGGACTTCCGGGGGCTAGGCTCCAGAGAGGCCGGCCGCCGGGAAGCGGGAGGACTTCCGGGGAAAGGTTCCTCCTCCTCCCGGAAAGAGGAACGAACAGGAAATGAGAGGAGAGGACTTCCGGCGCCCAGGCTAAAGGGGGGAGCAGGACTACGGAACCTACCGGAAGGAAGTACATCGCCTACCGAGCCAAGGGAGTCTTCTGGAGGACTTCCTGGCATGGTGCGTCATCGGAAGAGGAGAGTAAGTGTCAGCGCCGGGAAGCGAGGCGTAGGTCTGCCGGAGAGCGCCGGACCCTGGAGGGTTTAGAGTTCGGCTCCCAAATGGAACCATAGAGGCTTATGGGGCTGAGGGAGCGACCTGACCCATAGAGATCGATTGTGCTCAGGGGGCGGGGCTGGAGGACTTCCGGGAATGGGGCTCATCCGGAACGAGGGAGAACGGGAAGGAGAACGCTTCCGGCTGCCTCTGCGTGAGGGTAACAGGGGGAGGGGATCGGAGCAGTGTCCTGACTCCCGTGATGCTCCGCGGGGCGGGGACTTGGGACAGAGCGTGACCCCGGAACCTCCCCTGCCACAACACTGATTATCAAAAAGAACAGGAGTACTTGTGGCACCTTAGAGACTAACAAATTCATTAGAGCATAAGCTTTCGTGGGCTACAACCCACTTCTTCGGATGCTCTAATAAATTTGTTAGTCTCTAAGGTGCCACAAGTACTCCTGTTCTTTTTGCGGATACAGACTAACACGGCTGCTACTCTGAAACTGATTATCAAGGCCCTTCCCGTTCCCATGACAACCCAGCATGGGTGCCTACGTCTGAGCCAAAGAGCCACGAGGGGATTTCGTCTCCAGCCCGTGCCCTCGAACTGTCGGTTCAGTTTGTACAGCACCTAGCACAGCTGGGGCAACTGCGTGCAACGGTAAAACAAGCAACAGCGAAAGGTGTCTCTGAAGAGCAGAGTGTTTGCTGTTGAATGTGGGAGCGATTCTGGGTGAATTGCTACCTGCCTGAAGGTAGGATCCCATCTCACCCCAAGTCAAGGGTGAGAGTTTGGAATTTCCTACTAGTAAGGGGAGCCCGCACCACACAGGTAGGAAAAGGACCCTGATTGGAGTCAGTGCCCTTGGCCTTGTTGCACAGAGAACATATCCCATCCATGAAAACATGTTGCTTTACTGCCTCTTGCAGTTCCCATAGGGGCAGTAGTTACCACACACGTCATAGGACATTTTTACAGATGGGAAAGGGCCTACAATAGGGAAACCAGGACTTAATTTGTGCCAGGGCTGAACCCCAGCACCTCTAGGTTTGGCAGTTCAGAGCCCCAGCACCTCTGGGCTTGCTGCATCAATTATGAATGTAAAACAATTGTTTGAGCCCTGGCATCTCTTTCATTACAAATTAAACACAGAGGGAAACCATTATATTTTAGTAAATTCATGTTTCTTTCTTGTGAGCCCTGCAGAACCAGCTGGAGCCTCTTTCAGCTTTGTGCATTGTCAACTATACTGCTAATTAAGTTCTAGGTTAAAAAAAACACCACCACATTTTGCTCATTGACATCTATCTGTACAATCCCACTGAAGACAACAGGGCTCCTTGGGTATCCAGGAATGCAAGATTTGGCCCTGCCACCTCTTAGTTATGATGCATGGGTTCCAAAGGACACAACTGGCTTACAGAGTTATTGGTGCTGGTAGCTTATTTGTAAGGCTACAATTTAGTCACGAAGGTCGCAGAAGTCACAGAATCCGTGACTTCCAGTGACCTCTGTGATGTCAGCCTAAGGAGATCTGGAGCTGCAGGGCCCTCCTCCGCCAGCGTGGGCAGGGAGCTGCAGGGTCCCACCGTTGGCTCTGGCGGCCCCCAGAGCTCCAAGCCACTGCAGGGGGCAGGGTACCCTGCAGCTGCTGCGGGCAGTGGGGAACCCCAGCTCCCACGGGTGGTGGGGGAATCCCCAAGCTCCGGCCACTGTGGGCAGCAGAGGACCCCCGGCTGCCAGCGCTGGCAGGGAGCCCTGCAGCTCCCAGCTATGGCAGGGGAACCCCATTGCTCCCAGCCACCGTGGGAGGCAAGGACACCCCGCAGCTTCTGGCTCCCATGGGCAGCGGGGGCAGTTGCAGGTGGCAGGGGTACCCCGCAGCCCCCAGCTGCTGCTGGTGGCTCCTAGCCCCTGTGTAGCTGCCCCACTTCAGGCAGTGTGGGGATCCACAGATCCCCATTTTCTCAGGTATATTTTTAGTAAAAGTCAGGGACAGGTCATGGCTTCCTGTGAATTTCTTTTTTGCCTATGACCTTTCCGTGACTTTTACTAAAAATATCCATGACAAAATCTTAGCCTTACTTATTTGTAAGTGGAGCAAGTTTATCTAAGTACTTATATGTGCCCTATGCTCCTCTCTCTCCCTGCCAGTGTAGTATCAGAGTCCATAGGAAACCTACTATGGTATTTTTACACTTTGCTTTCAGAGTAGAAATGTGCTTTAAACTTAGTTTTTATATATCTTTTCTACATAAAAGCTAAAAATTAACACACAACTAAGCAGCTTATATTAGTCATGGATTAGGAAAGCCTCGTCTGTCGTCATTTGGTTTTCTGTACTTGGCTTAGAAAAGCCCATTGCCTTCTTTTTCTGATATTTTTGCCATTTTCTGTAGGAAAACCTCTCATTTAATGAATTTCAATTGAGCAGAGGTATATTCTTATTCCACCCCTCCCCCACTTGTCTCTAGTGATGGGTTTTGGATGTTGCCCCCATGACCATTTTAGATATTACATATGTAGGAGACAAATATTTGTGTGCATAACTTTGGTGCTGAGAGCCTGGCTGCCTGGAGCTGGACTCTCACTCTGCCCGGAGCTGACAGCCTCGGTTTTCAGCATTGGGTAGCCAGCTTGGGCTGTCAGCACTCCATGCTGCCCCCCTGACTTAAAGACACACACCACTAGCTGAAGGAGAGTAGTGGGGACATGAAAAACTGCAGTAATTACTGCGGTGGCTGTAAGTTGACCTAACATTGGTCAAATTAATCGTGTAGTGTAGACAAGGCCTTTATTTGGATTGATTCCACCCCCCCACCTCCACTGGTGTTACCAGGCCTTGCTCTCTCAGATCAAAACACTGAGCAGAATGCAAGGACAGGAGGACACCCCTGGAGACTGCTGTGTGTGTGGAAAACTAGACCTCTCAGGGTCCTCATCACAAAGATGGTTAGACAAGAGGTATGAAATGGGTGTGTAGACTTTTTAGTTGCTTTAATCCTTTTCACTGAATGCTTTGTTCCCAGGGCTAAATAAACAATACTTTTGGCTTTAAGAAGGCTGTTTTGGGTCACTGAATGAGCTCCTGGTTGTAAGCTCTCAGCAGGAAGAACTGCAGGTATCCAAACCCAGTTGGACATGCACTGTAAGAACTGCTAGTGCCCCATACCCAGTTTGAGAGTGGGAGAGTCACATGATTCCACCTTAAGAGAGATGCGGGCACAAACCCTGAGACTTGAGAAGGGGTGTCCTCAGAGATCAGAGGTGGGACAGAGCCTCAGGGAGCCCTGAGCCATAACAGGCCGCCCTGAGCCATAACAGGCCTTGTCTACAGAATAACTTTTTGTTTCTATGATCTAGAGTTCAAAATTTTACACAGTTATACCAGTATAAAACTGATCTAGGCACTCTTTTCTCAATAGCGTACCCTTATATCTCCTGGGAAGTGTTGTAAGATAAAGTCACTCTTACAGTGGAATAATAATGTCCACAAGGGGTGGGTGAGATGGAAATTTTACTTGTATAGCTGCTAAGACTTTCCCAGGTAGACAAACTCCTCAGGGTGAAAGTGCTAAATGGGCTTTTCTCTACTCCACAAGTGCTTGGAGACCTCTGACTGCTAGAAGATGGGATGGCTCACTGAAAAAAATTGTCCTGTTCTGCTCACTCCCTCGGAAGCATCTGGCACCAGCCACTGTCACAAGATGGGATACTGGGCTAGATAGACCATTGGTCTGACCCTGTAGGGCGATTCTTAGGTAAGGGCCGTACAAACATCAGAACCTGGAACAGCCCATTATTCCAGTGACTGCTGTGCTCTACTGTTCACTGTTTCACACATTTGAAAATAGTCTTGCCTTTCAAAAAAAAGCTATTCTGCTCTAGCAAGCTGGGGAAGCTACCCTTTATAACCAACAAAAAGAAAATCCCAGTTGGGAACTCACAAAAGTAGCTATAACTTAGGCATAGCACATTGCTGACTTCAGCTAGACCTGTAAACAGACGTCAAACATCCTCAGCAACCCACAGTATTTTATTTACATCATTTATCCATGTTTGCATGGAAACCAAAGTCTCGGCTCATCCACAGCCTCATTCACTTTAAACAGAACCATTGGAGAAGAGACTAGATCACTAAAATGGGGTCATTTCCTGGGAGGAGGGATGTAGCTACTGTGCAGCACTAGGCCAACAGCCCAGCCCAGGCACAACATGGGAGTATCATGTCCAATCTCCCAATGACATGTAGGGATACTGAAGAGCATCCTTGAAGCATAGTTCATGTGTATCCTGGACAGTAGTGGTACTCCCATCCCGCTGAGCAGGGAAAGAGAAATTTCCTAGTTCAGCTCCATGACTGGGGGTGGGGAAAGGGAGCCCCACAGATGGGGACTGACCTTCCAGTGATTCAGAGCTGCCTCGCACAGGTGAAGGGCAGATAGATTCTAAGGACAAGTTTCCATGGAGGTTCTGGATACATGAGGATGCTCACAAGGCCACCCGCAGCAAGTCTGAATATAGCAAATTGCTGAGTCAACTTGCAAAGGCATCTGGGCATTGTACAGGACCTGGCAGGTGTGAATTCCTTCAAGATAGTGCAGAGTTTAATTTGCTAAGGCCTAGGTCATTGCAAGGGAATCTGCCTTATTGCAAATGTAGGAGCTCCGCTTTGACCAATGAGCTTGCTACCGTAATACAAACACATTAAAACAGACCCACTCCTCATGCTACTTAACCTGAGAGGTCTAACCAATGGTAATCTGCCCTATGCCTTTAAAATGTGTCCGCTCCCTACACAGTGAGATGTTGTACCAAGTCATAAGATTGATGGGGCAAGGTTAATCTCAGTGCAGCAGGAGGTGGCCAGCCTTCAGCCCGATCAGCACTGCCCAAATCCTCATGGAATCATGGCCTGGCAGTGCCATGTTACTGGCCTAGGAACTCCAGTGCATCGCAGAGCTGGAAACAATCAACACGGCAGGAAATAGGTCCAGTGAGTCAAGCTGCTGTGCACAGAAAGGCTCTAGGACTCCAACCTTCTCCTGATTTCCTCAGCAAGCTTCTCCCTAGGGATATTGACCTGCACAGCAAACAAGAAGGAACTGGTCACAGCAATAGAACTGTCTCATGGAAGTGCCTCAAGCACCCAATGATATCAAGATGCCCATTTACCCCTTGCAGCCACCCAGACCTGTCTTCTGCCATCCCTCAAACGGTCCTCTCCATGAACTCCTGCTGGAAGCACCACTCCATAAAAATGCATCCCCTGACCAAGGAGAGACTTGTGGAAGGAGTGATGATTAGGAACTTCCTGTTCCACACCCCTGAGGGACAGGATTTGACTGCTCAGCAGAGAGCTTTAGTGATCTGTAACTCTGAGGAAGGTTCGCTGTGGACTTAGACCAGTTTGTAAAGAGGATTCAATCTGTACCGGAGCCTGGTTAACTCTAGTGATCTGCAATGCAAGCAAGAGCTCCCAAAGAGGCCCTAATAGCCAGGGAGAGTGTTGTCTAGAACCTTTCATTGGGTTTTGGAGGCAGCCTTTGGATCCCCTATCCCATCCCCAATATCCAAGGACATCCTAACCTCTTCCCTGCTAGCTACGACTCGTAGTTTGACTACTCCATCTTTCAGCTCCTGCTCTCCTATGATGGCTGTGAGAGGGATTCCCGTGTCTTCACAATACTGCAGCTGGTTCAACAGCTTGGGGTTCTTCTTATACAGCATCTCTGCCTAGAAGGGGAGGCAATGTGGTTGTGTTCAAGAGCTTACACAGAATAGGAAGTGACAAACCCTACCCAGTTCTAACTCATTGCTAGGACTGGCTGGAAATTCGCCTATAGTTTTCTGGTGTAGAATGCAGATTAGTTGAAATCTAAACATTTTGTGGAGGTGGTTTGATTTCGGCTAAGCTCCAGCGGAACCAAGGCAAGTTTTGAAACCGACCTGCTAGGCAGGTTTTCCTACCAGCTGGCCTGCCTTGTGGGCTACCAATTCTTTTGCAGCCTACATAGCAAGCTGACAGTTCCCCTTCAACCTGCTGGGTGGAATTTCATCTGGAAATGATCAAAATTGTGATTTTTTTCAGAGGTTTTGAAATTTTGGGGTTTTGTTCCAAATTGGCACTAAACCAAATTTTGAAATTCCAAATGCCTCCAGGAAACAGAATTACCATTCTCCTCACAGCTCTAGACATTAGCACAGAGTCTCCTGGGACAAATGGTTGCAGCAGGCTCAGTACCAGTAGCTGCCTTTCTCCGTCAGAGCCAAACAACAAAGAGGTTGGCGAGTCTGGTCTTGCTGTGCCACTTCTCCCCGGAGACTCTCTCTCCCCCCATTCTAAGGGCTGGCTTTGAGAAGCACAACTAGGCCAGTCCAATTGCCCAGTCTTACCTTGATCCCAGAATCCCACAGCTCAGAGATGAGTTTCAGTTTCACATCAAGGAAGTTCTTCTGGGGGGTTGCTACCAGCACCTGCGTCTCAGTCGTCCGGATCTTCTCCTTAGAAGCCTGGGAGCAGGAACAGAGTTGTGAATGAAACATATGGAAACATCCTATTGCTCGTGAAGACATGCTCCAAGGCATCTGACGGTTGCTCCTCACCCACCCCTTGTACCTATTACTGGAGAATGCCACCATTTTCTTAACACAGGCTATATAGGGAGATTACATGAAAAACAACACCAACAACAAAAACCCACCAAACTGTGTTCAAAGAATGTAATTTTGCAAAGTCAAACTTGTGCAACCTTAATTTATCTGCCTTGGGCACATGCATCATGACTCTGGATTTCATTATGTACTATTTTTTCCACAGGATCCCTGCCTCATTCTGAGCACACACTGGACTTGCTCTGGGGATAAGGCAGCTGTTCAATAATTTTTTTGAGCCTCACCAGACAATGAGTTGCCTCCGTCTTATTTACCACACATCACCCCAACCCTAAACTAAATAGAGAATTACTAATTTCCTCATGGGTTTTTCCACCATCTATCATAGTAGTATGAAGCTCACAACCATTTAGTTAATTATCTTCATGACGCTCTGGGAGACAAGTATTTTACAGATGGAAAACGAAGGCAGAGGGAGATTAAGGCCAAAATGAGGATGCCAATTTACAGACAGGGAAATTGACAGAAAAGCAGCTTGGTCCAAGCTTCAGCTAAGGAGTGGAAGAGCCCAGAATAGAACTCAAGACCTCCTACGTCCCAGCCCTACCGTAGTGAAAATTCTAATTCAAGTGATATGCCCAGGAAACCTGTAGCAGAGGATTCAGATCTCCTGCATTTCATTCAACCACAAGCCCATCCTTTCTTTTACTGCAGTCCCATGCCTCATCTGCTACAGATCTTCCAATTTCTACAACAAATGTGTCAGGTATCCTACAGAAAGTGGCCACCTTACCTGCACCCTCTGGTTGGTTCCCACAGCTGTGGGCCATTCTGTGTACTTCTGAGTGGCACTTACCTCCACCTCCTGCTCCATGATGGAGAAGAGCCGCTCGATTCCGATGCTGACTCCCACACAGGGCACCTTCCGCCCCTTGGGGTCGAACATCCCCACCAGCTCGTCGTAGCGGCCGCCTCCAGCCACGCTGCCCATGTTGGCTGGCTCCTCCCTGTGGGCGTTCTGAGGCTGCAGCACGACGGCCTCGTAGATCACCCCAGTGTAATAATCCAGACCCCGCGCCAGGCTCAGGTCGAAGGAGATCTGCAGGACAGGAGGGGAATCCCATTACCAGGCTCAACAAATGATCCAGCCAGGCCTGGGTCAGTATCCCTCCACCACTCACCTTATCTGCAATGCCAAACAGGGTCAGGTACTCAAACAGCAGCTTCATGTCTCCCAGCCCCTCTCGGGCCAGCTTGTTCTGGGACAGCTTAGGGTCCTGGACCAGCTGCTCAATCAGACCCAGCCCACCTGCTGAAATGAGACACACCTGAAATATACCAGGGAAGGTGACGTGGTGTGGCCAAGCTCCTATGGACTCTCTCCACCCAGCCTGGGTCACACCTACCTGCTCACTCCTTCAGCCTTGTGCATCTCTATCTCCTTCCCAGGGGATACTGACCATGCATCCCACCTGGGACACCCAGGCTGCAAGTCAGCTAAACATCTGGGGAACACACACACGAACCCGAACACACACACACACACACACACACTGCAGAGACCAAGGAAGTTGGAATAGCTGCTGGGAAGGTGAAGTGACCCACATGGACTCTCAGCTGGCCTGGGTGAGGCTGGACAGGGAACCAAGTCTCACAGCTCCACAGAACTCACCATGCAGTCGAACGTATTCCCCGATGCGATCTGCAGCCTCTGGTGAGAGACCTTTCTCTCCAACCATTTCATTCTTCACATCCTCCCATGTTGCCTGGGGTGGAGGAGATGAGAACATTAATCACAGCTTCCCTGTCTGAATCTGCTGCTCCTGGGAATGCAAAATCCCTTCCCCAGCTTCCCCCTCCACACCAATGCTACCCCATGGGTTCAGAACACACCCTAAGGAAACTGCGGGAAAGGGGAGACCATTGCCTGGTGACTAATCCAGTTAGAGATCTCCCATTTCTAACCTTCCCAGAAGAATTAACAATAGATTTCACTCTCATTTGGTGCCTTCATTCTAAACTCTCAAAGCTCTTTATTAATGAGTTAGGACCAGATCCTCAAAAGGTATTTGAGAGTTAGGGGCCTACTTATTTCACTGGAAGTTAGCAGACCTTTTGAGGATCTGAGCCCTAATCCCTCCAAATCCCTGGAGAGGCAGGAATTCTTATCCCCATTTTACAGATGGGAAAGCACAGGCACAGAGAGCGGATGCAACTTGCCCAAGGACAGAATCCAAACTTCTTGGCACTTGGGAGAGCCATGGAGAATGTCAGCTCTGAAAATCCTGCTTCAGGTGGGTGTTTCCATCTTACGCATTTGGAGATGGACCACAGTCCTCCCACCAGAGCATACACAGCTGAGGGCTAGGGCAGTGCTAGACAGCAGTCAGTGTCTGCCAGCCAGGGCTGGGAAATCCGCAGAGCATTACCTTGTTCAGTTTGTCCACGGTAGAGCAAGTGCTATGGAACAGGCTGTCTGGAATGCCACATACCGCAAACACTCCATTCAAAATGCGCCGGTCATTGACCTGGGGGTGGGAAGCAGAGTCACTCTGAAGCGGATCCCAACAGAGCCTCCTAGTAAGATTGAATCACTTCCACTTGGTTTCTATATCGCTCCAGAGGTCCGTGAAGCAGCTGTAGTCAAAATCCCCCCATGCCTTCCTTCAGAGGCTCTCTCGTATGCAGGGCACACTAGAGTGGGGGATGGGTGGGAGGGCAGGCACATTCTTGCCTGGGCAGACTTGTAACTTTATTAAACCAATGGGCTATGGTTTTACCTTAATGAGGAAGTCTCCGAGCTGCAACATGCTCAGGATCTCATGCACGATCTTCAGACACTCAGCATCAGGAATCATAGGGTCAAAGTGGCCGGCGATGTCAAAATCCTGGGGTACAGGAAGAGGCAGTGAGAATCCAGGCAGTGTAACCCAGCTGGGACACCCGGGCAGCAATCAGGGTCCCCAGACACACAGCTCTCTATGCTGCACCCCATTCCCTGTACCCCAAGGGGAGCCCAGGCCTGTTGTTCAGAGACCTGTACTCTAAGCTGTCCAAGGTAATAGAAGTCCAACTCAGCCTGTTACAGAAAGCCATTGTTTATGAAAGTTAGCACAAGTTGGAGGCAACCAGACTAAGATAAACTGGACTGTTTAAGTTAAACCACTGTGCTAAGGGAACTGTAAAGCTCCTGGTAAAGAGGGGGATAGGACGGGACATGTGGACTGGAAGGTGCGAGCTTTACCATCATGGTTGCCACCCCCACCATCTCCTGGGATCCACCAGGACACCACTGGGCCTTCATAAACCTGATGCTGAGACAGGACCTGATCAGATTGGGCCAGAGAGAGGGAACTGATGACATCGCTGTCTCCACCCGGAATGTGAGATTTGCATTCATGCTGTCACCCTCATGTGTCATTTTCCTTCCTCACCTTATTTCTTCTCTCTCCTCTCCCTTTCCTTTTTCTGTCTAAAGAGTCTGACTTAGCCTGCCAAGACAACACCATCTTTTGCAACACTGCTTTGAGCCTGTGACCAGAGAAGCAAGCTAAAAGCAATGCCTTCAACAGCCCAATGCTGGTACAAGTTTGCCAGGACTCTGAGTGTGCTGGGTCTGATTTTCACCAGCAGTGAGGTTGCAAATGAGAATCAGCACCCAGGACAGAAGCAGCATTTTCTCCCTTTGCAATTTTGTTTTCTCCCCTTGGGTGTTTGTCTTCTTTTCTCTTAAAGAAACAGGAGTGGACTTCAACAACAGTTCCAGCCCATCTTAACTAACTTTTTCTCTTTTCCCCCAAAAGGACGGTTAGTAACATATTTCTTTCATCTGACAGACTTTTAGATAGGGGTTCCCCTGTTCAGACTCTACAGCTAAAGGGAATAAGGGATATTGTTAAGCCTAACTTAATACTTTGCATTTCAAATGCATTAACTGTTTTTCCTTCTTTTCCTGTATTTTTAATAAAAGGTTAAAAAGACTGGAAATGGTGGTTGTTACAATGGGAGTCACAAAACCTTGGACCACACTTAACTGTTTGATGTTGTAACAGTAAAAAGGGTTTCACTGCATCTTATCTGTGAGACGGCCCCCTTTTCAGCACAAAAGGCCCCAGACACACATGGAGCCCTCTTCCTCCCTGTCCTGTTCCCCATGATTTGTGGGGAGCCAGAACCCCAGACCCCACACAGGGAATCCTGGGCCCAGACACACAGCTTCCCGCGGCACGGAGAGCACTCAGGCTGCCGGTACTCACACACTGGTAGAACTCCCTGTAGCGGCCCCTCGTCATGGCCGGATTATCCCGTCTGTAAACTTTGGCAATGTGGTAGCGCTTAATGTTGGTGATTTTGTTCATTGCCAAATAACGAGCAAAGGGCACCTGAGCACAAAGGGTTAAGGGTGGAACGTAAGAAGACTCTCCTGTGGCCTGGAGAGTCCAGGGCCAGCATTCAGCCCAATTATCACTCTACAGACAGCAGCTGGGCCACTACAACACAATCCCACAGCAAAGCCCATGCTGAAAGTCACCTGCAAACTGTGGCCACCTGTCCTAATGGACAGTAAAATCTCAGTCCCTATGAGCACATCTTCTTAGAAATCACACCATGTTAACAGCCAGAACAAACAGCCTCATTGGTGGGTCATTTGAACAGATGTTGCGGTCCTTTGCTGCTATGATACAAACTGGGATTACATATATAATACAGTGACAGATTAAAGGCCAGAGATAAGGGAGCAAAGATGCTTTCAGGTGAAATTTTAACAGAGCTGCAGTCAGTAAAGCACGGAGGTCCTGGATGGATGACCATTTGGCAACAGTAACAAAGGAAACGGCTCTTTCACTGAGAATAGGGAGGTTGTGTGAAGAGTCAGAAAGGAGGCTAGCCCAGATGAGCACAGGCAGATGGGGAAGGGAGTAGAGAGAGAAGGTTCAATGTCCAGGGAGTACACTGGAGCAAGCCCATGGACGGTTTCTATGTACAGACCCTGAAGTCACCTGGGAGCTAGTTTTGAGGATGGGGTGATGTAGTCACCATTCTGGGTGTGTAGTGGTGAGTAGTAATTCTCCATGTGCTGGAGTTGGAAAGGCTGGGACTTGAGCTGATCCTAGAGCCGGAGCTACAGTAGTCTAGGTGGGAGGGATGGAAGTTTGGATGAGGATGAGTCAAGACAGAGGTGTCCATGGGCAATGGCATGAAGGCAGTTACAGGTAGGCTTGGAAACATTGAGGAGGAATGGGATGAATGTATACAAAGTGGAATTAGCATGCATATTCCTCCCCAACTAGGAGGAGGTGACAGAGACTCCAGCATGTCCTCACCTCCACCCCATGCACTCTTGCCTAAGAAACACTAGCAACCCCTGGATGAGGTGGTGCTTCCCAAGGTCTGGGACTCTGGCAGGATACAGTCAGGTCGTAGCGAAGAGACAGCAGCTCTCCCCCCTGGTCTTTCAGGTCATAGATGAGCTTTGAGTCCTCCCCGTACTTCCCCATCAGAGTTTCCTACAGAAAAGCAAGACAACTGTGTCAGGCAAGAGAGGACGAGCTCCAGAAGCAGAAAGCAGGAGCAAGAAGCCCCTAGAAAGAAAGCAGGGAGAATCCTTGAGCCTGATTTTAGAGGTGATCAGTTGGATCTAACCCCGGTCAGATGATCTAATCCCCTCCAGCTTTACCACAGAAGCTCACTTGCCACAGGAGCTGTTCACAGCTGAGTTCTTAGGGCATCTGCCCTTCAGGTCACAATTAAAGCAGCTACTGCCACTTAAAATGCACCCAATGATTTCAAGGGGCATAAAGCCACAAACCCATGGATCACATCTGACTCAGGGATCAGCGCCTCCAGCAGCACAACTTCCCCCTCCCAGATGTCACGTCGCAGCCCCTACTCTCACCTTCAGCTCAAACACAGGGGTGTCGATGACCTCAGCCCCATGGCGCTTGAAGCAGCTGATGATGGTGTTGAAGACTCTCTCCCGGATGGCCATTTGCTTGGGGCTGTAGTCCCTGGTGCCCTGAGAGCCCAAACCAACGGGAAGTGCATGAGAAATCTTAAAAGTGAAGAATTATACCCACCACCCTGCAACAGTAAAAACATCCAATATCTAAACTGTTCCCAGCTCCTGTGGCTGCTCAAAGCTCTGAGCCCAAAAGTTTGGTGCTATAACAAGGGTCAGCTAGGCCTAGAATAATGGAAGTTGATGATCCATTGGACCTACTGCTGTTTGATACACTAGGGAACTTTTAGTGCACAGGGTCCACATGAGCAGTTGGCATGTGGCATGCTGGAGCATTGTAGATTTATGCCCCCATTTGTCATGCACGAATTCCTCGTTTAGATATGCCCTTAGGCATAAGAGTCAATTGGGAAGAGGGAACAGAATGGGAAAAGGAGAAAGAGCCTTAGGCTTGAGAGCATAGGTACCAACTTTCCCCCACGCCGGTCGGTGCTTTTGCCTCCCCCCCACCCTGCCCCCATTCCAACCCCTTCCCCAAAGTCCCCACCCCAACTCTGCCCCTCCCTGCCCCTATTGGACACCTTCCGCAAATCCCGGCCCTGGCCTCGCCTCTTCCCCGAGCATGCTGCGTTCCCCCTCCCTCCCAGCACTTCCTGCGTGAATCAGCTGTTTCGCGGCGCAAGCGCTGGGAGCCATGGGGGAAAAGCAGGCAGGCGGTGCGCCCAGGGGAGAAGGCGGAGGTGAGCTGGGATGGGGGGTGGGGCGGGGAGGGGAGGGGAGCTGCTGGTGGGAGCTAAGCACCCACCAATTTTTCCCCGTGGGTGCTCCAGCCCTGGAGCACCCACGGAGTCGGCGCCTATGCTTGAGAGGCTGGAGCTGAGGAAAAACTGTGCACCCTACATAAAGAGCAGGATAACAAGCAGGAAAGGGGCAGTTTGTTTCAGTGGTGGGAACACCTAAGCCGTATGTCAGTAGAGATGGGGTGGGGTAACCAGGAGAGGAAGCAACCCATGAGAGACCCAGCTGCCTGAAGGAGGTGGGGAGTTACCTTGGGGGTTTTCAGAATGAAGTTCTTTTTCCCCTCATCAGTTCTTGGCTGTGCCTTTGGCTGCTGGAGCTTTACCACACCCTCTGCCACCTGGGGACAGAGAAAAGGCTTTGATAAATGGAGTAGGACACTGGCCCCTGAGTGTCTGTCTGATGTCAATTCAACTGGTGGACCTACAAGGCCTGCAGGTTTCCTTAGTTACTAACAGCTCCACTATAAGGAGGTGGCAGTTACCTTTGGGGTTTTGAGAATGAAGTTCTTCCCCCTTATCAGTTCCCAATCTGATTTCCTTCCCCAGACCTGAAGAAGAGCTCTCTGTAACTTGAATGCTTGTACCCTCCAACAACTGAAGTTGGTCCAATAAAAGATATACTTATCTCACCCACCTTGTCTCTCTAATATTCTGGGACTGACACGGCTACAATAATACTGCAAATAACAGCTCCACTGTAATTCAAGTCCTTGCTTTTCCTAGTTTTTTTTGCATTTGACATTTTAAACGTTAGCAGGACAGCCAATGGATTCTTAACAGCCCATTAGCGTGCACAGGAATCTGGGAGCCATTGACACCCACTGACTACAGAGTAGAAAATATAGTTGTTTGTTTTGGCTTTTCAGATAAATTAGAAGGCTCCCAAATCTGAATTATCATCACTTTCTATCCAGCCAGAATAATCCCTGCCAGAACTACTGGACAGTCTGCAGGGAGCCTGCAACAGGTGGACTCCAAACTTTGCCCATCAGAGGGCTGCACTGGCAACTTGCCTGGGATCTGCTGCCTTCATCTATCCCAGTCCTTTAGTCGGGATCAAGATAGAGCAGGGGTATGCAATCTATGGCACGCATGCCGAGCTGATTTTCAGAGGCGCTCACACTGCCCGGGTCCTGGCCACTGTTCCGGGGGGTTCTGCATTTTAATTTAATTTTAAATGAAGCTTCTTAAACATTTTTAAGACCTTATTTACTTTACATACAACAATAGTTTAGTTATATATTACAGACTTATAGAAAGAGACCTTCTAAAAACGTTAAAACGTATTACTGGCACACGAAACCTTAAATTAGAGTGAATAAATGAAGACTCGGCACACAATTTCTGAAAGGTTGCAGACCCCTGAAATAGATCCTCACACACTGGAACCTCTAGTCCGTGCTGACTGTCCGTTTGTATTCAGGGCACACCCTGATAGTAACACTTAGTGCTCACATAGCACTTAATACCTTGAAAGTCAGTTGGACACATTAATTACTTCATTCACACACAACACCCCGGGAGATGCTTTCACCATCAATAAAGATGGAAACAGAACTTGAGTTAGGATCCAGGTGCCAGCCCCATGCAGCTGATTGCTTCTCTACAGCTTCGTGGGCTCTGCCTGGCTTAGGCTCCGACCTCCCCCGTCTCCTCCCGGGAATCAGAGCCCGTCTGAAAGACAAAGCCTTGTCCGCTAGAAGCGGACAGAACCTCGGGGCTGGAGCAGGGCCCGCCACCCGGAGCGGGCCTCACCTGGTTTTGGGGGTGGGCAGCAAAGGCTCGCCGGGCGCAGGACGGTGCCAGGTGCTGGCCCCCGAAGGGCACCCGGCAGCCCCCCGCAGCGAGCGGGCGCAGCCAGTTCATGTCTCAGGAGGTAGCTGGATCCCGCAGGCCGCTGTCCGAAGGCTCCTGGCTAGAACTCGCCCCGGCCTTGCGCTGTGTGCGGGGAGACCCGAGACTACACAGCCGGGAGCGGGAGCGAGACACGCGTGCGGGACTGGGGCTGGCGCAGGCACCTCAGCGCCCCGGCCCCAGCGAGCTCCGCAGGGCCACAAGCTGACCGGGAGCCCCCCGGGGGAGGCAGGAGCAGCGCTGGGGCCAGGGACACTCTTCTGCACTGACACCCTGCATGCAGGATTCAGCCTCATTGCAGCCATAGAGTCTCAGGACCTATAGTGCGTTTCCGCAGAACTAGAGCGTCCCGGAGCCAACCGGACAGAGCTGTTCCGGGTCACCACCGGGGAAGACTATCTGGAACCATGGAGTCTCAGAAGACTTCCCAGAGAGGCACAAAGTTACTCATACTCCAACCGCAGGCACCCGGCCTACGCAACCCTGAACATCCTCTTCCGGCCGCCACTCCCCGTCTCATCTCAGAGAACGACGTTACTCTCTAGCTACCGCGGCCGCCGCTCTATGGTATCCGGGAGGACTGGCTCACTTTACGACTTTTGCTGCCGGAGTACGGCATTTTCTGGTTCCTTATTCACTTCACATTCAACATGGCGTCGGGCAGCGGGGTAGGTGTTAAGAAGGGGGCGCGAGGGGAAGCCCGGGGTTGTTCCCCCTCCCGGGCCCCCAGTGCGGAGCTGTGCCCCCAGCCCGGGTAGAGACCCCCCCCCCCCGCGAACCCGGAGACACTCGCCGGGATCCTCCCGGGTCCTGGCTCAGGGACAGGCTCTGTCTTAGCTGGCTCTTGCTCGCTCCCCTCCCCGTGTGCTCGGGGCAGTCTGTGCTCGTGGCCGGTCACTTGAGGCAGGTTCTCACCCTCCGTGCTTGGGATCCGGGCCGGGCGCTCCCTTTGGCTCAGTCTCTTCGCTGGCTGGAGGGTTGTTCCCCTCTCCGGTCGCGCTGTGCTTTGTGTCTCCCAGCGTCCGCCGCTAGCTTATGGATAGGATTCGTATTTGGTGGGAGCCTGCTTTAGCTCTTCCCATTTTGTGGCAGGGAGGTTAGTGTGGTAGTTCTGTGCAGGGAGCCGTTGCATTGTAGTGTGTGGATTTTGATCTAATTTTTCCAGATACATTAATTCAGTGGCTCTCCACCTTTCCAGACGACTGTACCCCTTTTAGGAGTCTGATTTATCTCGTGTACCCCCAAGTTTCACCTCGCTTAAACTACTTGCTTACAAAATTAGACATAAAAATACAAAAGTGTTATAGCACACTGTTACTGAAAAATAGCTGACTTTCTCATTTTTACTGTATAGTTATAAAATGAATCAATTGGATTATAAATTTGTTCTTACATTTCAGTATCTAGTATATAGAGAAGCATAAACAAGCCATTGTCTGTATGAAATTTTAGTTTGTACTAAATTTGCTAGTGCTTTTTATGTAGCCTGTTGTAAAACTAAGCAAATATCTAGATGAGTTGATGTACCCCCTGGAAGATCTTTGTGTACCACCAGGGGTACATGTACCCTGGTTGAGAACCACTGCATTAATTAGTGTTCTGGGTTTTGATGTAGTGTCCTGATTGCTGTTCATTTCAGTTATTCTGGGAGAAGTTTCCTCCGTTGGTTGGAGGTTAATATTGGGAGATCTGGGACTGCTGTTAATCCATTCATAAGTGCTTATTCAGATTTAGATTTTGCTCCTTCATTGCTTTGCAGTAGGATTGTTGCTGCTTTAGCTGAGATGGAGCCAGAAGTGCAGTTGTTGTTTTTTTATATGCTAACGAGGGTGGGGTTCATCTTACTTTTGGTCTGTGACTCCTATTCTGCTGTACATGTAGAATTTTGTTTGCAGGACTGTAGGTGGAAGGTTTCTATTTAGGCTATGTCAACACCACAGACTGTAAGGTCTCGCATCGTGTAGCTGCTCTATGCCGACAGGAGACAGCTCTTCTGTCCGCTTAATTAAGCCATCCCCCACGAATGGTGGGGGAGAGTGTCTCCTGCTAATATAGCGCTATCTACACTGGTGTTTTTGTTGGTGAAATTTATGTCGGTCGGTTAGATGTGTTTTTTCACACTCCTGATGGACTAAAGTGCTAGTCTAGACATAGCCTTAGAGCTTGTGCCATTATGTATACTTTTCTGACAAAGCTGGGCCACAGACTTGCTCCCTTAATCAGTAGTAGAATGGGAGGTGATTGTATCTATCTAGTGGTTTCTTTGTGGCATAGTAGGTCCTGCAGAGGTTTCTGTAATTCTTTTATAACTAGTTTGAAATCCCCTGAACCACTTATGATCCAGCTTAAGTATATTTAATTTAAGATGTCTTAAATTGCCGTTTTATTATAAAACCTTTTTGTTTTGTGACTTATCCTGAAAGATCATAACTCTTATTTTATCGATGTTGACCTTTTATGTTAATATGTTGAGCTCATAGAAGATTAAGGTTGGAAGAAACCTCAGGAGGTCATCTAGTCCAACCCTCTGCTTAAAGCAGGACCAACAACAAGTTTCTCTCCCTGACCAGGAAACGAACCCTGACTGTGGCAGTGAGTGCGCCAAATCCTAATCACTAGACTACCAGATATGTTTCTAGTAGGTGTAAATGCTTCGACAGATCTATGTGGATGATGGCATGCTTAGATCATTCATGTGCATAAGTGTAGGTTTTATCAGTTGTTTAGTGGGAGTCTGGGTTTTGAGAATTACTGTAGTAGACACTTGACAGATTATTGTCTATGTAGAAAGTGGTAGTGCTGAGGGGGAGAGGGACAGATTTGGGGTAACTTCTTCCAACTTGAACCTACAAAAAGCTACCTAGGAAGAATTTACCACTTTTGCCCCTCCTCTCAAAAACAAAATGAAACAAAAACCTGACCTGAGGGGAGAGACTGTTCTCTGCCCCCCCCTTGAAACCCTGCTCTTCTGAGCCACAAGTAGAAGGAGGTGGAGTTCCCCCACAAAAATGCACTTGGACAAATATCTTTATTTTCCCCTGTAGAAGAGACTTTATTTTCGCTAAACTTCAATCAAAGAAGCTTGGAGATTTGACTATCTTATCCCCAAGCCCAGAGATAGAGACTCATGCCCTCTAAAAACCCCTCAGTGCTGGGGAACCTTTCCCTGCAAATTCAGGGAGATCTCTTAGATTCTGAGCTACTTGAGGGGCTTTTGGGGGACACGAGTCTCTCTATCTCTGCACTTGGGGATAGGATTTCCAAATCTCTTGTGTTGCTGCTGTCTTCCCTTATTCCAGCCCTGTCTGTCTTTGGCCTCTTTTTTTTCCTTTTGGCCCCTCTGTCCTCTGATCTGTGAAAAAAGTGACAGCTTCCAGATTGGCTTTTGTGTTACCGTGTATACAGTAAAGATCTTTGTTGTTCATTATCCATCTGCTAAGTGGAGAAGCCTCACTCCCCTAAACCATATTCTTCCTGGTGCCTCAAACTGCTGCCAGTTCACTTATCCCAACACTCAGTTTAAAGGCTTGTCTGCACTGGCAATTTACAGTGCTGCAACTTTCTTGCTCAGGTGGGTGAAAAAACACCCCCCTGAACGCAGCAAGTTTCAGTGCTGTAAAGCGCCACTGTAGACAGTGCACCAGCTCTGGGAGCTACGCCCCTCGTGGAGGTAGTTTTTTTTAGCTCTGCCGCAACTACATGAGCCACGTTAAAGCACTGCCTTGGCAGCGCTTTAGTGTTGCCAGTGTAGACTAGCCCTAAGTTGCTGAATCCATGCTATGTAGTTGTGAGGAGGCCATTCTGACTGCATAAAAACCCATCAGGGCTTCATGTTGAAACTGAATGAAAGGAGCATTGGGGTCACATGGATAAGACTGAGGGCATTAATTAAAACCACTTAATAACTGGAGATCAAGACTGTTGTTTTAACAAACAGGTAATGCCAAAGAGTCAGCTATTAGCACCACCGGGGCTTATATATATATTTTTTTCTGCTTCCTTGGCAAAGCATTCCATTGCTGTGAGTCACATAGAGAAAAATGAGCAAGACAAATGGAATATTCAAGGGGCAGAATGGTCTAATGGTTAGCGCAGGAGACAATCGGGCCATGAATTCTATTCCCCCTGGTTGTAGGTGGATGTGGTGTTCATTCGTTAGAGCAGGACTAGAATCAGGACTCTTGGGTTTCGTTTTCAGCTTTGTCTCTGTCTTGCTATGTCACATTCACAGCCATTCAACTTCTCTATGCCCTACAATTAACATGGGGCCTCGGGTACTTTTCAGTCCTTAGCAGATGTCATCTACAGGGGAAATCTCATCTGTAACCTATAAGCAGTTGTTAATATAAAGATTTAGGGGCTTGCGGCAACCTCCATCCCCTGTTTGATCAATCTGAAAAAGTTCCTTTAGAATCACTAGGTAAGCCCTTGTTACAGATAGATCAGAAGTTGGATCTAATTCATTTCACTGTGTCTGGCCTGGGGACGCTGGTAAAATATCTTCAAAAGACTACATCCCTTTTATTATAAAAAGAGAGTGAAGCAGCAATGAAATTGCCTTCTCTTCAGGCTTCAACCAACTTTGATTGTTATAATACTGCTTTTATGTGGGAGAATCTAGAGTCTGGAAAATACCCCAAAACATATTATTTTGCACTTTGTGAATTTCCCTTTTTTCTTACATGGGGAGGCTAATAATAATCTTAGTTGTGACACGTTTAAAATGCTTAAGAAGCTCTGGGAATAAATGAGAAAAATTTTCTACCCATTTCCAAGACATTTTTATTCCTATCACTGGTTGTTAATTCCATTTTAAGGATTGCCAGGAGGGGGAAATTTTGAATGTTTGTACTGTTACTATAATTTCAAATGTTTAATTTTTTTATTTTTTTTTATTCATGATTAGAGTCTTCATTTGGCTAAGTAAGGGAAAGGTGTCATGTATCCCTATTCACATCCCCGCCTCCTGACAGGCTCCCCGGGACTCCCACTCCCAACCCTCCCTGTTCCCCATCCCCTGACCACCACCCCCACAGAACCTCTGCCCCATCCAACCGCCCCCTCCTCCCTGACTGCCCCCCATAACTCCCCACTCCCTGCCCCCTTACCAACAGCAGGAGCTCGCAGCCGCGACACCCGGCCAGAGCCAGCTGCGCTCCCCACGCTGCCCAGCGGGAGCGGCAGGCCAGAGTGCGGCCTGCGTGGCTGTGGGGAAGGGCAGACAGCGGGGGAAGGGCCGTGGATTAGCCTCCCTGGCCAGGAGCTCAGGGGCCAGGCAGGATGATCCCGCGGGCCGTAGTTTGCCCACGTCTGTTTTAAAGGATGCCTTTTTGCCTCTCACTGTTTCTTTTACTTGTTTAACCGTGGTGTCTCTTTTTTGGTTCTCTTACTATGTTTTTTAAATTGGGGTATACATTTAAGTTGAGCCTCTATTATGGTGTCTTTAAAAAGTTTCCACGGATTTCAAGAAGACAGACTTTAGCAAACTCAGGAAACTGGTAGATAAGATTCCATGGGAAGCAAGTCTAAGGGGAAAAACAGTTTGAGAGAGTTGGTAGTTTTTTTAGAGACGACATTAAGGGCATAAGAGCAAACTATCCCACTGCACAGGAAAGATAGGAAGTATGGCAAGAGATGATGCTTGCTTGACCAGGAAATCTTCAATGATCTGAAACTCAAAAAAGAGTCCTACCAAAAAAAGGTCAAATTACAAAGAATGAATCTAAACAAACTACACAAACATGTGCTGTGCTCCCTGTAAGCTGTGTGGTTGGGCAGCTACCTAGGAGAGATTCAAGTGCCATGCAGTTGATTAGCAGAGCCATGCACATCCAGCCAGCAGTGTGTGTTTAGGTGCCCCTCCCCCCTGCGGCTTTGCAGCCACATTGCTCCTGCAGCTGCTCCCAGGACCCTCCTGCTGGCTGTGCAGAGTGGGGAAAGGAGAGTACTGATGTTACAGTGTCCCCCAGCCCCTGTACCCCATCTCCACAGAGCAGGGTGGACGGGACAGGGCTCAGGACTCGCAGCAGTTCTGAGGTCTGAACAAGCCTTCGGGTGAGTGAGTGCCTTAAAGAGACAGTGCATGGTCTCTCAGACTTCCCCAGCAGCCAGCACACTCTCTCTCTCATGAATGCACAACCTCTGTCTCTCCCCCTCCCCCCTGCACATGTACCCCATCTCTGCAGAGTGGGGGATGGGAAACATGGTTCAGGAGGAGGAGAGTGATCAGTGAGTGCCTTAAAGAGACAGCAGACGGGCGTCTCTCCGAAACTTCCCCAGCAGCCCTATCTCTCTCAATCTGTGCCACACATCTCCCAACTCTGTTGTTGTTGTTGTTGTTGTTGTTGTTACTTCTTGGTACTTCCTGCAATGCACATATATTCTTTGTAATTTTATTCTTTCAGAATGTGGTGTTTTAGTTTTTTGACTGTCTATGCATTTCATAATTTTTATTTCTCTCTCATACTTAAATCTAATTCTTTGAGTAGTGAGTTCTAAAATTCCTAACTTGTCCTGCTGGAGTAATTATCCCTATTGGTAACTTTTAAAAAATATATATTATATCTAGGTTTTTTGTTTCTACTGGTAGCGCACATCCACACATTACCTTGGTGCACATAACAAAATTTATTCCACACATGGGTGGAAAAAATTAGAGGGAACATTGATGTAGGGACAAAATTAGAAAGGCCAAGGCACAAAATGAGATTAAACTAGCTAAAGACATAAAGGGTAACAAGAAAACATTCTACAAATACATTAGAAGCAAGAGGAAGATCAAGGACAGGTTACTCAATGAGGTGGGGAAAGACAATAACAGAAAATGTGGAAATAGCAGAAGTGCTAAATGATTTTTTGTTTTTGTTTTCACCAAAAAGGTTAGTCATGACTGGACATCTAACATAGTGAATGCCAGTGAAAATGAGGTAGGATCTGCGGCCAAAATAGGGAAAGAACAAGTTAAAAATTACTTAGATAAGTTAGATGTCTTCAAGTGGCAGGGCCTGATGAACTACATCCTAGAACAGCGTTTCTCAGATGCGGCAACCAGGGGCTTTTCTTGCCGCCACAGCCTCCTAGGCTGTGATGGGTGGGTGGGTGGGGGGCTCCCCCTCCCTGTTGCTCCTGGATGCACTGCCTTGATGTTGATTGCTGGGGCTACCAGCAGGGATTGGATCCTGCCCCCTCTGGAGTCACCTGGGGCACAATGCTGGAGGACCAGGCAGCCAGTGAGTTCCCCACCTTCCCACGGTTGGTGGGGCTCAGGCTTTGGGCTTCAGCCCTGGGGTGGCTCTGGCTGCACAATGGCAGGCCACCCCAGGCTCTGGCCACATGGCTTCGGGCTCCATCCCTGGGTCCTGTCCTCCAGCCGCAAGGCTTCAGGATCATGCAGCAGGGTTTCAAGTTCCAGCCCCCCGCTATCTCCCCTGGCCCCCACTTCCTCCCCAGGGCTTAATTTGTCCCCAAACTTGCCAGGGCTGAGTAAGACTGCTGTGAAAAGTGATACTTGTATGTGTGTTAATATCACTTTTCACAATAGACCTACTAGCTAACAATAAATATATACACATCCAAATTATTGTAATTTGTACATATTTATTTGGTTTCCCTAAAGCTAATTAAGTATTTTAGGGAAAAAATGTGAGTGCGGCCACCAGCAAGAGTTGGTGGCCGTATTCTGAGGCCACCAAAAAATTTGTCCTGAGAAGTCCTGTTAGAATACTCAAGGAGCTGACTGAGGAGATGTCTGAACCATTAGTGACTATCTTCAAAAACTCATGGAAGACGGGAGAGATTCCAGAGGACTGGAAGAGGGCAAATATAGTGGCAATCTTAAAAAAAGGGGGAATAAGGACAACCCGGAGAATTACAGACCAGTCAGCTTAACTTTAGTACCCAGAAAGATAATGGAGCAATAATCAAGCAATCAATTTGCAAACACCTAGAATATAATAAGGTGATAAGTAGCAATCAACATGGATTTGTCGAGAACAAATTGTGTCAAACCAACCTAATAGCTTTCTTTGACAGGGTAACAAGCCTTGTGGATAGGGAGAAGTGGTAGATGTGGTATATCTTGACTTCAGTAAGGCTTTTGATACTGTCTCACATGACCTTCTCATAAATAAACTAGGGATATACAGCCTATGGAGCTATTCTAAGGTGGGTGCATAACTGATTGAAAAACCATTCCCAGAGAGTAGTTATCAGTGGTTCACAGTCAAGCTGGAAGGACATAACGAGTGGGGTCCTGCAGGGATCAGTTCTGGGTCCGGTTCTGTTCAATATCTTCATCAGTGATTTAGATAATGGCATAGAGAGTACACTGATAACATTTGTGAATAATATCAAGCTGGGAGGGGTTGCAAGTGCTTTGGAGGATAGGATTAAAATTCAAAATGATCTGGACAAACTGGAGAAATGGTTTGAAGTAAATAGGCAGAGCCTTGCATGGATACAAATTTATATCCGTGGAACTGCAGGGCTGTCCCAGATATCGCAGTGGCGAAAGGAGCAAAGCATGGGGCCGCTGCTCCTAGGAGCTGGGGCCGCTGCTCCTAGGAGCTAGCGCCCCATGTGGCAGTTCCTCCTGCACTGCTGTACCATCCCCAGCCCTGCCCCTGTCCCTTCCACGCAGCTCTCTGCATCTCCTGTCTGGGAACGTACGTGCTGCTTGAACACAGGAGCGCGACCAAGGACAGCTGCCAGTGAGCCTGGTTCCCGCCCTGGTGGGCGGGTTTGGGGTCGGTACAGCCACGCTGGAGGAACTGCCGGAGCCGGCGCTGGCTCTTGGGAGCGGCGGCCCTATGTTCTACTCCTTTCGCCGCCATGTTTCCTGGGATAGCCCTACGGATACCGATTTATATCTGCAGGTATAAATTTGTATCCACGCAAGGCTCTATAAATAGGATGAAATTCAATAAGAACAGATGCAGCGTACTCCACTTAGGAAGGAACAATCATTTGCACACGTACAAAATGAGAAATGACTCCCTAGGAAGAGGTACTGTGGAAAGGGATCTGGGGGTTATAGTGGATCATAAGCTAAATATGAGTCAACAGTGTAACACTATTGCAAAAAAAAGCAAACATTCTGGGATGTATTAGTAGGAGTGTTGTAAGCAAGACATGAGAGTAATTCTTCCGCTCAACTCCCTGCAGATAAAGCCTCAGCTGGAGTATTGTGTCCAATGCTGGGCGCCACATTTCAGGAAAGATGTGGACAAACTGGAGGAAGTCCAGAGGAGAACAACAAAAATTATTAAAGATCTGGAAAACATGACCTATGAGGGAAGATTGAAAAAATTGGGTTTGTTTAGTGTGGAGAAGAGAAGACTGGGGGGAGAGAGGGGAACACGATAACAGTTTTCAGGTACATAAAAGGTTGTTACAAGGAAGAGGGAGAAAAATTGTACTCTTTAACCTCTGAGGGTAGGGCAAGAAGCAATGGGCTTAAATTGCAGCAAGGGAGGTTTAGGTTGGACATTAGGAAAAATCTTGTTAACTGTCAGGGTGGTTAAGCACAGGAATAACTTGCCTAAGGAGGTGGTGGAATCTTCATCATTGGAGGTTTTTAAGAGCAGGTTAGACAAACACCTGTCAGGAATGGTCTAGTTATTACATAGTTCTGCCTTGAGTGCAGGGGACTGGACTAGATGACCTCAAGGTCCTTTCCAGTCCTACGCTTCTATCATTTTATGGTAGGAGAGGGAGACTAGCTACTTGAGATGCCTTGGGTGTGGGGAAAGCACCACTCCAGTTGGCTACTGCCGTTAGTGAACCTTCTGTGGTTTGCTAGAGGGACATACCTGATCATATCAGTCTGAATGGGGCTCTTCTTTGTGTTTTAACAATTGTGGATAGGGAATAGATGGGGAGAGGCTCAGAGACTGGCAGAAAGGCTGAGCAGAACAGTTATCTGAAAAATGATTGTGCCAATGTGGAGACTGAATTGAATCACAAGTACATATCTTGTCACAACCTTAATTTTAGCATCACCACTGGTGCCTAGATAAAATTTGCACATCATGTATGTAGAGGTCATATCCATGTGATGAATTATTTTCCATAATTGATCTTGTATCCTTGAACATTTGACAGTGTCACTGCCCATCTCCCCTGGCACTCACTTGAGCGTTCTTAGTTTTTGAGCAAAAGACATTTAAAAAAAAAAAAAAATTCCATTCCAGAAATGTTTTCTCTCTTCCTGTTCCCCTCCTCTCCCCCATTTGTCAGAGACGCAGGAATAGGAGAGTTACAGTTTTGGATCTGAGACAGCTTTTCTGCAAATAAAAAAAGTAATGATTTTAAAGTCTGATATGTGACTAGAGCCCTACCAAATTCACGGTCCATTTTGGTCAATTTCACGGTCATAGGATTTAAAAAATAGTAAATTTCATGATTTCAGGTATTTAAATCTGAAATTTCACAGTGTTGTAATTGTAGGGGTCCTGACCCAAAAAGGAGTGGGGTGTGTGTAGGGGGTCACAGGTTATTGTAGTGGGGGTTGCAGTACTGCTACCCTTACTTCTGTGCTGCTGCTGGCAGTGGTACTGTCTTCAGAGCTGGAGAGCGGTGGCTGCTGGCTGGGAGGCCATCTCTGAAGGCAGAGCTGCTGCCAGCAGCAGCAGTGCCGAAATAAAGATGGCAAGTTATGGTATTGCCACCTTTACTTCTGC
>NW_020665189.1:3750093-3777546 GCF_002925995.2 Terrapene triunguis | reverse complement strand
TTCGCGGGAAGCAGGGGAGGGGGCGGAGCGTTCAGGTGAGGGGAGGAGGGGGAAGTGAGCTGGGGGCGGGGTGGAGTGGAGAGCTGCAGCGCAGGGCCCTCTTGGCGCGGGGCCCAATTCAGCCGAATCGGCTGAATCGGCCTAAAGCCGGCCCTGATGGAAGGACCAGGGATACAACTGTAAATTTGAAATGTTTATGCATAGAAGATCTATTCTAGGTTATTCTTAAGAGGCCATAGCTTACCAGAAATATGTGCAGTTGGTCTCCTGGTATTTCTGGTATCTGGCCTTTGCAATTGAAGGGATACAAAGATTTCAGTGCCTGATTAATTTTTATTTTTTTTCAAGTGCTTAGTTTTTCTACAACTTGTATTCTGTGTATGCCACACTTAGTTGGAATATTCTGTATAAGTCACTTTGGCTTTGTTTCTTGTGACTAGGGCATCCATCTTATAATCATGTTGATTAAACCTTTATACCACACCATCATGTACTCTGTGTACAGATATAGACATATGTGCACACACATCTTTGTATGTATTTATCTCTCAAGAGTATCTCAATCTTACGTTTGTCAGCATGATCTTTTGTGGATTCAGATTTTATTGACTTTGGTGAAAGAAATGTCACATTTTCTGTATTACTGGGTTTTGTCACTTGGTGTTTATGAATACTTGTTTCCATAATTTTTAACCCCCCCCCTTATTTGTCTCATAAATGGAAAATGGGGATTATCATCTCAAGAGCTCACTAAGCTTTCGTTTGTGCAGAGCCATGAAATCCTCTGTTAAAAGGTGCTGTACAACTGCAAAGCGTTATCTTCCTACACCAGCCCTCCTGCTCCTGGCTGTGGGTACAGAGGAGGTCATTGGAGTGCACTTTTAGTGCGCTTGCTTGTCGCCATGGCCCAACAAGCCACATAATTTCAGCTTTGTCCAGGATCAGTCTTTTCTTGCTGCTAGTGGAGTTGTGCAGTGAAGTCTCACTGTCTGTTTCCCTTGCAGACTAAAAACCTGGACTTCCGTCGGAAGTGGGATAAAGATGAATATGAGAAACTTGCAGAGAAACGGCTCACGGAAGAGAGAGAGAAGAAAGATGGTGAGTAGTGCACTGACTCCAGGCAGACTATCTTACAGTGACTCACCCAGCCCCTTTTGAGTGTGAGAGGGAAAGCAGCTGGAAGCAAATAACAGGAATTCAGGACCAGTTTGTCCTCTGTTCCTTTTCCTTTGCTTGCCATAGAATATAATCCAGTGGGTGTTTTTTTTTTCGTTATAAAAAAGAGGCCAGGAACCTTATTCCTTCCCTGTTCTATTCCATATAGAGATGGAGGAATGATCAACATCTGGAAATGGGAAGACCTCAAAGTGTGGCCCAATTGGATGACTGAGGATTCTTTAGCAATCTTATTAATTATAAACTATCACTTACTCTGCTGTTCCCTACAATGCAGGGAAGAATTACTCTTTAAAAAATGGAATCCCAGCATGAACCAGATGGCCCAATGGTTCTCAATGACCTTCTTCACTGTGGGCAACTTGTGATCCATTGTTTTAGGTTCCCAAACCTTTCTGAAGTAGTTCTGTTTTTGGTTATGTTTTTAGGCAAACCGGTTCAGCCTGTCAAGAGGGAACTTCTGCGGCACCGAGACTATAAAGTGGATCTGGAATCCAAGCTGGGGAAAACCATTGTCATCACCAAAACTACCCCTCAGTCAGAGATGGGAGGGTAAAGCACCTTTATTTTTTTCCAGGCTACCATGCTTTCAGATGTTAACAAAGAAAGAGTCTTGGGATAGTGTTACGTGCAACTAGGGTCATGGCAAAGCAAGGAAGCCTTATAGAGTGCCAGTTTTTGTACCTCCTCAGCAGCACAGGAGGAAAACTTTTTAGTTACAGCAACTTCCACCAGCTTCTATATCGTGTTAGATCTGGAAATTAACTTTCTGGAATTATGGCCAGAAGTGCAGCAGTGCAAGCTTCTTCCTCCCTGACCACCCCACATCAATGTTTCTCAACCACTCTCTGGAAACCTCCTCTAGGCAATCTCTATAGCCTGGTCAGTCCTTGGCTTCTTGGCTAAGACTCGCAATAAGAAGCCAGTTACATATTGAGATGCTTTTGTGATCTAGATACTTATCCACTAGAAATGGGGCTAGTTTGCGCCACAGAAATCCCCAAAGGTCTCTGCTGTAGTAATGACTCTTGGTTACTATTGACAGGCGTTACATTTGAGCTAGTGAAAGGCTCCTTAACCCATCCCCAATATTCTGAGCCATCAAGTCTCTGGAACAAGGAGCTTTAAAGATGGCCCAGAGTAATAATAAGCATTTCAGTGGCCTGTTGTCAGAGGAAGGTAGCAAAAGGTACCAAGAGAAATATATGGATGAGAGAGAAGGGGTTTCCTCTTAGAAAGGGGCTGACTGAAAGCAAAAATAAGCCATCGTACAACTGCAAAGATGGGCCAGTTTCTCTTCCAGCTCTTCTCTCCCCCCACCTCACCAAAACGTGGGAAGTAGGACCTGGGAGCAATCACTTCAGACTTTATAGGAAGTGGGTGCTGATTGTACTAGCTCACATTGTTTCTTGGACTCTCTATGTTGTAGATAACTTCCCTTTCGCCCTGCGGGAGGAGGTACTATCCCAGAATCAGGCTTATCAGAGTCCAGACAATACAGTTCAATGCTCCTGTGTAATGCTGGACTCATACTTACCATATTTCTGAATGCTCAGCATACTATCTAGCATTCTAGCTTTCTTCCGGTGCAGTATTTTTGAGTCTAGGGCTGCTGTCTGGAATTGAACCAGGCCCAGGTGAATTTCTCTCTTTAATTGGCATGAAAGGAAAATTCTTACAGGATGAATTTTGTCTTGTGCTTTGGAGCTGATCCCTTCTCTCTTTCTCCCCAGATATTACTGTAATGTATGTGACTGTGTGGTGAAAGACTCCATCAACTTCTTGGATCATATCAATGGCAAAAAGCGTAAGGATAATATATTTTCTCTGTGCCATGTTGCGTGATCACTAAAATACTGTTACAAGCCTTTCCCCTACCAAATGTACTTCCTTCTGTGTGGCCAGGGCCTACAGTGTCAAGTGTTGGCACATATGGAAATAAATGCTTTTAATATTAGGATTTACTCAGCATTTGCTGGTGAGGGTCATGGAAATGCTGACTTGTTATCTCCTAACAACTTCTCCATGGTGCTGGAGGCCACTGGTGTGAAATGAGCTCAGGAGAAATTGCAACAGTTAAGCCCTTCATTGGACTGGGAGTGAGAAAATGCTTCAGAATTTCTGTTGTCAGAGAACCCCATTGTCAACAAGCTGTGCAGTTCCTCAGGGAACTTTAAAAGTGGATGATAAATATCATTGGCTTGTCAATGTTAGAAGGAAATTTCTAAGGAAGGAATAGGGATATGTCCCCTGATGGCTAGATCCCTTTCTTAGAGGGAAGTGGAGCATAATGAATTCCTGAGCTCTGATACCAACTCTGACCTGGTCTCCCTCCATGGTTCTGAGCAAGGTAGTCAACCTCTGAGTCTGTTTCCTCATCTCTAAAACATGGATCAAATGCACAGGGGTGTTGTGGGGATTAACTACTTTGTTTATAAAGAATTATTGAATTGCCTTGTAGAGCCATACTGTGCAAGCCATGTGCTGGGCTCCTGTTGATAACAACACAACCATTCAGGAGGTGCTTGGGCCTAGGTGGGATCAAAAGGTTCCATGGCATGAAGTATAAAAAGCTATCCCTCATCCTCTGGACCAACTGTCATTTCCTTTTCCTATTTGTGTGATCATTCATGGAAGTAGGAACTCCTATTCTCTCAACTTTATCTTCTGGTTAGTTTAAATTTAACATTGGCTTAGCTTTCCTATTTTATAATTAGGTAGAGCTGTAGTATTGAATTTTTAAAATAAATTTGTAGTGACTGAGCAATTCTGTTGGTCTTGACTCCATTGGAATTGCAGCTGACCCAGAATAAGAGGCTAGATTCACAAAGTATGCTTCTTGCTGAGCAGAATATCTACTGTAGATCAGCTTGTTAGTGAGTAGAGCGCTTAGGAGAGAAGAACTGTCCCAGCAGGTGTTCATCCTGTGTGGCTTTGTCCCCCATAAAGCATGATGGGAGTGGAGAAGGAGGTCTTCCTGTTGGAGGAGGATTTGACTCCATGCCCTTGCTCTTCAAAGCTGATTAATTCATCAGTGTCTAAGTCCTCAGGTGGGAGTCTGTGTTCTCTGCCGTTGAGGTCAGCATTGTCCAGACATTAATCAGAGGCCATCATCATCAAGGCAGGCACAGATATCGTTTTATCCAAGGAAGCAGGGGACAGAGTTGGGCTCCTTCACTTCAGGTCGGAAGTGAAGAAGGAGGGCAAGACAATACCAACAAGCTTTGATTTCTCCATTTGTCGATATGGAAAAAAAGTGGTGGAAAAGGAGATCTCAACATCCTAGTCCAAAGTGATCAGTCAAAGAGTTCTCAATCTAAGTAGTCCTCAGTCCTGAGTGTAGTAGGAAGAGAACATGAGATACAAACCCTTGTATCAGAGGCTGGGTATGAGGCCTGAGCTAAAGTAGTGGGCAACCTTTGCTGATATAAAGCAAAGTTAGCAAAAGTCAGGCTGTGAACAAACATCAGGCTCTGCCTGCTTGCAAGTTCACAGAATGTGGCAAGGACAGAGCTGATATTGCAGAAACACACATTCCTAAGAAGTGCTAGGCACAGAGTACTCACGCAAACACATTCCAGAAGAATGGTACCAGTATATCCCAATATTACGGATGGTACAAAAACATTCCCCACGGATAACAGGAACACACTGACCCCTCCTGAAAGATATGGTCAGGATGACCGTATGATGAATAAAGATGTTTTGATCGATCCAACATGTACAAGGAGATGAGTGATAACTAGCACGTCATGGGGGCAGTACGTAACTTGTTTGTATCAGGGTATAAAGAGGTATCTCTGAGAGAGTGTCTTGGTCCAGCCGAGGGGGAAATGGAAAGTCCCTCCATTTGCTGAACTGCGTCCGTTGTCACGGGCATACGTTTAGTATCCTCGTAGAGTCTGCCAGGTGCTATTACCGTGTTTTATTGACAATAAACCTGGCCTGGTGCTTTTGTACCTTAATGGATCTCGTAGACATTGGGCGCTTCGCTCGAGGTCTGCTGTGCCAGCTGTCTGCGCAGAGCTGGGGCAGCACACAGGGAGAACACACACACGCAGCCGAACATCTAACAACATTGAGAACCCATCTGTTCTGAGGAAGTTACCAGTGGTGGTTTCATCCGTTCTTAAAGCTTTTGACAACTCATCCTTCTGTGGGGGGTGACCACTTGGATCTAGTTTTGCAGTCTACACTAATTAAGCCTTTACACCATCTAAAAGCAGAAATTTTAGAGGACATGGATGAGAACCCTTACTGTTCTCTCAGTGGAGGATCTGTTGATCTGACTTTGCAGCTGGAATGTGGATCTGTAGCTTGTAAGGGATTAGTATAATTTGACTCTACTATGGAACACAGAAAGATCTGATCAGTCCAAGTTAACAGAAACGTACTTTGGCATTGTTCCAGGAACTGACAGTAAAAAGTGCCACTTTCAGTAGTAGGTCCTTCCCCATATGCTGATTTTATGTCTGGTTCAGTGTCATACAAGAGTAACAAACACCACCATTTTAGGATTCTGTGGCAGTTGGAGGCAGCCACTGTTGCATCCATCATAAATATGGTCTGTGCTGTAACTGGTTCAACATCTTCTGAGTATTCAAGGGAGAAGGTCCTTAGAGAGAGTTTCTGTTTCTAATTCCTATATTACTTTCATATCCCTGTCTCCTAGAAAGAAGGAATTGGTTAAAAACTGGGGAAGGAGAAATAAGAGGAGGAAATAGTGTAGAAAACAATCCTCCGTCTGTGGAGTCTATGGTCCTTTCTTCTGTGTCATCACCAGAAGTTTCCAAGGCCTTTCTAGAGATCATAATCTAGATGCCCAAGGCTCTGGACCTTCCCCTCTCTGTAGCCCAAAATGAAAAGTCTCAGAATTTTTGATATGTTCTTGGTTGTGCAGAGAGCAAAAAGGTTGCTGACCCAATACTAAGGGTCTTTTGGATATAGCTACGAAGTTGTGGGCTCATCTGGCCACAGTACCAGCAATAGTAAAGGAAATGAATTGGCCAAATTCAATCATATTTGTGGAGTACTTAGATGATACAGTGGTAGGGGCCATATGAGAATGTAGATAGATCTTCAGTCTTCCTGTTGAAAAGACCCAAATATCAATTATCTATTTTTTCCCTTGTGGATCTCTCATGCATTTGAAAAGGAAGATAGTGGCAGTATAAGTCCCTTATGTTCCACTTTCATAGAGACCACTTTCTACCTCAAAGCCATTGTTCCTCTGTCAAAGAGCAGGCTTCATGGCATCTATAAAAGCCCCAAATAGTTTCTTTCCTCATCTGTTCCCCTTATAATACTTTTTGAGGATAGACTGCTTCATGTTTCCTTTTCCATTTCAGTCAGACGAATGGATTCTAGAAATGATGGGAAATGGCAATTGTTTTGTATTTTCGATCTCTTTTTAGGGGGTCTTTCTCACAAGATGGTGCTGTGGGGGAAAAATTACTTCCCTTTTAAAGATTGGTACTATGGAAACCGTGTCTGTTGAGTTCAAAGGCAAAGGCTTCTATTCCCCATATTAGTATTTTTCTAAAGTCCTTAAAAGAAAGTGAGGGCCTTTGTCTTATCTCTATTATAAAAAGCTAAATGAATTCATTAAGAATTAAGTTTTACATAGTTTCTCTGTCAAATATTCCTTCCATTATTTCACAGCACTGGTTTAATGTGCTCTATCTCAGATGTTTATTTTCATATTTCTATAAGAAAAAGACTCAGGAAACTTCCAAAGTTCCAGTTCAGCAACAAGCATTTCCAATACAAGGTATTGACATTTTGCATTTTCCAAAGCCCCAGGGTATTTATCTGTGGTGGCTCCTCACTTAAGAAGACAAAGTTTTCAAGCCTGTCTGCACTTTGCCAACTGGCTGGCTAAGCCAAAATTATCCTAAGTGGCTCAAGATCTCTTGCAATCTGCCTGTTTCAGAGGTTGATCAAATGCAGAGAAAGTGCTGTTGGAGCCTAGTCAAAGTCTGACTTTCACAAAGCAACTCTGGATTTCTCAAAGGGACTGGCATTGCTGCTGCTTGACACATTTGAAGAATTAAAGACAGTGCAGCTAGTTACGGAGCAACTAGTGCACCAGCCAGATTTTACCTCATGGTGCCGAGTGTCATGGTGCCATGAATACTCTTAACTCCCTGAGCAAGATTATGAATGACAGCTCTCCAGAAGGGGTTACATTCTGGACACAGTCCAATCTTACACAGTTTGAATGGGATTCTCTGTTTAATTAGAGGCTTGTTCAACACCCCTCTTTGGCTCTGATGCTACTTTCTAGGCTTCTGCAATGAGTGGTTTCAAAGAGAGTCTTTGAAGGAAAAATTGAAATTATTCACCCACTAACTTACATTCGTAGAATGTGTTACCTCAGCAGATCCTCACTAACCTTGCCTCCTCCTCTCTTGCAAAAATTTTTTCAAAATAAGCCTGTTGAGGTGAGAAACAAGAAAAACCAGAAAGAAAAATGGGATTTTTAAAGGAGTGTTGAGAGTAAACCACTGTAGTTTATTGAAATGTATTTAAAAGTGGCTCTGTTAGAAGGATAGGCCTATATTTGGCACACATTGGGGGTCAGGTGGTGAGAGATGGATCTACATTTCAATAGAATTTGGAAGTAGAAATCCTGGGACACATTTATTTCCTCAGTGCATGATCCTCACGTATTATTAACCTCTGTCCTTTTTGTAAGATCCTGGGAGAGTTGCTGGTTGGGAAGGGAGGTTGTGCGCAAGGGGATCTCTCTTATATAAACTCATTCACAGAATGAAGTTTGAGCATGATTGATCTAGTCCGTAAAGCTGGATGCAAAGTGAAACTGCCTAATATCTCTGGACCACTCTGAAGCTGGTTTCAGACATGTAGCACTCTTGTGCCTGAGCTTTGTACTGCTCCTTAACTGCTGCTGGCATTGGTGGTTCCAAAGCAATCTGCTGCCCCAAGGCATGTCCCAGACAGGCAGCAGACTATCTGGCAGTGTGGTGGCAGGAAGCCAAGAATGCATGGTGAATTGGCCAGGCATAAGTGCTTTGGAAACACTGCCATGTGGAAACTTGTTCATTATCAACTCCACTTGTTAGAGAGCTTTGAATCTTCCCTATTCACTCTCTATGAATTAGTTATTTATAATTATTTATCTTGGTGTTTCATTGGAGGATGGGCAGCTCTTTAATCTTCCTGCCTGCATTTTACCAATGACTAGAAATTCCCTGCTTAACACTGAGCTTCTACAAAATGCCACTGATATTTTTCTTTTTTCTTTTTGTCCTGTCATCACTGAAGAGGTCTGCTGCATGGCAGGACTTAATTCTGATAAGTAGAGTCTCCCACATCAGCACTCTACAGCTCTCCAGTCACTTACACCTTCCGTGGACAGGACAGAGTTGGATTTCCATTCAGAACTCCTGACATTTCAAAATATCTGGGATGGGGTAGGGGCTACCATCGTGGCACCTTTAAAGGAACAAGTCAACTTGTCACACTTTTGTGTGTAAATATTTTGTTTACTATTATTATGAGTACTGTCTGAGATTATTGTAACTGAAAAATGAGATGTGCCTTTCTCTCCCAACCCTCCTTTTTTTGTTTACATGTGAAACTGCTTCTTTACCAAGTGCTGTCAAAAGCACAGTTTCCCTTGTTTAGTCATATGGTTTCCCGTTTCATTCATAGATTCCAAGGCTGGAAGGGACCATTGTGATCATCATGTCTGACCACCTGTATAACACAGGCCAGAGAACTTCCCCAAAATAATTCCTAGAGCAGAGCTTTTAGAAAAACATCCAATCTTGATTTTAAAATGGTGATGGAGAATCTACCACAATCTTTGGTAAATTGTTTCAATGGCTAATTACCATTGCGATCAAAACATTATACCTTATTTCCAGTCTGAATTTGTCTAGCTTCAACTTCCAACCATTGGATTGTGTTACATCTTTCTCTGCTTATACTGAAGAGCCCGCTAGTAAATATTTGTTCCCCTTGTAGTTACTTATAGGCTGTAATCAAATCACCCCTTAACTTTCTCTTTGTTAAGCTAAATAGATTGAGCTCTTTGATTCATCAGTATAGGGCAGTTTTTTTAATCCTTTATCATGACTCTTCTCTGAACCCTGTCCAATTTATCAACATCCTTCTTGAATTGTGGGCACCAGAACTGCACACAGTATTCCAGCAGCAGTCGCACCAGTGTCAGATACAGAGATAAAAATTGGTAAGGCAACTCCCATCTTTTCATGTGCTGTATATTTATACCTGCTTACTGTATTTTTCACTCCATGCATCTGATGAAATGGATTATAGCCCACGAAAGCCTATGCCCATATAAATTTGTTAGTTTCTAAGGTGCCACAAGGACTCCTCGTTGTTTTTAGAGATAAAATAACCTCTCTCCCACTTGAGAATTCCCTTTTTATGCATCCCAGGATCACATTAGCTCTTTTGGCCACGGTGTCATTGGGAGCTCACATTCAGCTGATTATCCACTATTACCCCAAATTTCTTTCAGACTCATTGCTTCCCAGCATAAAGTCCTCCGTCCTGTAAGTATGGCCTATGTTCCTCACTGTATACAGTTACATGTAGCTGTATTAAAATGCATATTGTTTGCTTGCGCCCAGTTTACCAAGAAATCCCAATTGCTCTGAGTCAATGACTTGTCCTCTTCATTTATTTACTACTCCCCCAGTTTTTGTCATCTGCAAACTTTATCAGTGATGGTGTTGTTTTCTTCCTGTTGTTTGTGTGGGTCTTTCACACAGACATGGAAGAGAGAGAAACAATAAAAAATAGATACAGGTGATTGTAAATCCACACACATTGGTTTGGGGGCTCAGGAGCAGGTATGGATCTTAAATCTACATTTTAATTTTGACTAGGTTTTAGATCAGTGGTCCCCAAACTGTGGAGGGTGCCCACTGTAGGGAGATGTGGAGAAACGTTCGGGGGGTATGGCGGAACCTGGGTCAGCCCCCCCGGGGTCGGGGAGGAAGTGCTACCCAGCCCCACTCCCAGCTGAGGTCTAGCTGCAGCACCAGCCCTGTAACTGACTGCAGCCCCTGGCCCCTGACTGTGGGGCTCGGGGGGGGGGGGGGGGGGGGGGCAGGACTTGGACAAAAAAATGTGGGGAACCACTGTTTTAGATTGTGGAAATATCCCTTTAAAACCCATCATCTGTCAGACACTGCAAACTGCACAGAATATGGAAACAAAGGACTAAGATGGAGACCGGAGCTCTAATTTGTTGTCTGGTAGCACAGAGCTCTACCTGCAAATCACTGCTGGGGCATTTTTCCCTAATTGATTTTTCAGAGGTTGCACTTGTGAAGCATTGGCAGTGAACGCATTGTGAGCTGGATTTACTGTTGCCCTGTTAGTGCGAAGTGGGTATAAAGTGCTACTAATCAGAATGGCAGCATTTTACATCTGCTTTACACTTGAGTAAATGATTACACAAAGTACAGGGGAACAGTGAATTGGGCTCTATGGTGGCACTGGAAGTGGGTTGGGGAACATTGGTGCAAGGGGATGTATGAGGGTGGAATGGGAATTGGAGGAGGTTACAATGACACTGAGTGTTGAGACTTCTAATTTTGGGTCCTGGAATAGGCTGTCTGCAGATGTTTAATGGGCACTGAAGTAGAAGTAACATGGCTGCTCTCTAATAGCCCTGTCCATTCCTGTCTCCTCCAGATCAGAGGAATCTGGGCATGTCCATGAGGGTGGAGCGCTCCACACTAGATCAAGTGAAGAAACGCTTTGAAGTGAACAAGAAGAAAATGGAGGAGAAACAAAAGGATTATGACTTTGAGGAGAGGATGAAGGAGCTTAGAGAGGAGGTGAGGCAATGGCAGCATTGCAACAATTCATTCATTGAAGGAAGCCACCATGTGTCTAACTATCAAACAAAAATGGGCAAAGAATGTTGGCAGCAAGTGCTCCCAGTACACCAAGATCTCTGCTGGGTTAAAAGAAGGTCTTCTCTTCTTCTCTGTCTCCCCAAAAAGTCCTTTCTCTGAATTGTGACAGCAGTTGTTTTCAGACAAAACTGTCATCTTCATGTTCTCAGGCATAGTGACACTGATCAAAATATGTAACATTCAGTGTATCAACTCCCATAACCTGAATGTGATCTCAGGGCTCAGAAAGTGGTAATTAAAGCTGACTTTTCATATATTTCCTTGTAGTGCTGCCATGGTTTCTGGTGCTGAGGTAGAAGAGGAACTTCTCCTATGTTGTACTGCATCTGTGCCACCCCCATGGATGCCAGAGCTTTAGGAAGCTTGATATGTGCACACAGGAACTCTGTTAAAATCAAATGCCCCATGTCACTTCCCTCTCTCCCTCTTGAAAATGTTTTTAAAAGGCAAAAGCAAAGCCCTGTAATGAAGATTTACCTCCAATTTCATTTCAAAATAACCAGGAAAGCTCTTCTGGGAGTTGAAAAGCATCTTGTACGTCCCTGAGCTCTTTGATGCTTTTATTTCCTATAAATGGTCATTACAAAAAAAATGCTCCTGGTACATAAGGCTCCCCTGCCACCTTGGTTTCCAGATTCTCTGAGCTTTATTCTACAGCATGGGTTATCCACAGGGCCACCAATGCAATCCTAAAACACGGCCTCCAACTGTACTGGCTTGGTTGGGACAAAGCTGGTCAACTGCAGGTTTTGTTGCTGATGAACCCAAGGAATTTTTATTAATCTATTTAGGGAAATACAAATGCAGAGACATATTAGGGGTGCAGGAAACTCCTTGGGATGAAAGACTGATGGAAATTTACATATTCTAAAAAATAAACCGTAGTATGTGACACCAATAAGCTGCTAAGTGTGGCTGTCTTAGACTAAATCCCCTGTGTTGGAGTTACAAAGCGATAGACGTGCAGGTGGTGATGGAAACACTGAGAGACCTTGAGCTCCAGCACCAACAGGAACTGCTGCTGAGTTGGGAGCTGAAGTCACACTTCTGTATACCCCCAGCAGAAGTCTGGCGCCGTTCCAGGGCCTGTGATCTTCATAGAATGAAACATTCTGATTAGAGCAATGAAAACTCTTTGAAGCCAAACTCCCCCCCACCTCCCCCCAGGCAACTTAGAACTCAGCTTATGTTCCACTGAGCAGCTGTCACTCTGCTGCACCAAAAGCCGTCAGACAGTGACATTGTCTGTAGCCATCATTCAGCACCACAGTTGTTGGAACAGGGCATCAGTACAAGAGAAATGTCTCCTGTTTTAAAAACAACTCTCCTTTTGCCTTGTTGAATTTCTGATTCTTTGGCATTTGTTTAACAGGGGAAGCTGAGACTCACACAACACTATTGCAGTATAATCCTCTTAGGTGTAATTTACCTGGTAGGATCACTGGACCATGGCCTTTCCCTGTGGGAAGCCACTCTCCTCCAAGTCCACCATTTTCCTTCCATCCATTGTCTGTTCTTCAGACAGAAAAGAATCCTGTCTCCCTATGTTGGTGATAGAAATTAGGCTGACTGATAAGTGTCCAGACCTTCTATCTTAAGGGGCTTGCGGAATAAGAAAGTTAGAATCACACTGCATTTCTTTCCTTGTACTGCAGGAGGAAAAGGCCAAAGCCTATAAGAAGGAAAAACAGAGAGAGAAGAAGAGAAGGGCAGAGGAAGACTTGACATTTGAAGAGGATGATGAAATGGCAGCTGTGATGGGTTTCTCTGGCTTTGGCTCTACCAAGAAGACTCACTGATCAGCTCTGGACTTTACCCTTTCTTGATAAAGATTGTTTATACCCCCAGGACTCTGGAAAACTCTTTAAAGACTTGACAGAGAATTTGTATGTAATTCTCCCACTAGATGTTGGCTGGAGGAGTTGGGAAGCAATTCCACGCTCAACCTGTGCTGCAGAACAAGCTCTGTCCCCAGTCATTAGTGCCCTACTGCCTGCAGAGATACCATAACCTTAGCCTAGCTGGCAAACATCTAAATTCCAAATGAAGAGACCTTTCAATTAGACCTCTTCTCCACAAACTCCCCCGTCCCATCCTGCAGTAAATTCTGTGGAGTTCTCATGGTTTCTGTCTCTGATTCTTTTCATCTTTTGTGAGGAGTCTGCAAGCTGAATGTTTCTTCTGGAAACCCCATTGGCCTTTAGCCACCTCATCCTTTGTACTAGTCCTGGCTGCTTGTCACTCTGTGTTCTGTGGCCTTGTGTGTGTGTGCGCGCGCGGGGAAACATTCTGTTGGGTACCTTTTAGTGTTAAACTAATAAAATTCTGTACAGATGGTATGGTTCAGGAATTGCTTGTCCAGCTGAGAAATGGGTACACTTTTTGTTTGCTTAAAATACAGAGAATTCTTTACATTTTTTTAGATGTGTATCTAAAGGAATTACACTGTAATGAGTGTTAAATATGGATAGTATAGGTTGAATTTTTATTTCTTTTGTTGAGAAGAGCTTGAGGCTTTTTGGACACTGCATTTGCTGAAACTTCTTTTTGTATTTTATCTGCAATGGACTCTCTATTTTATTTTCACTGTTTTCCTTTGTGTTCAGTGGTGTAATCAGAATTTCTTTAGCGTAGGTAAGAAATATCTTTCTGGGATTTACCTAGGATAGAGCTAAAGGGAAAACAGCAGAGAAATATGTGGAATTTGCCTAAAATAAATACATTTTTGGAAACTATCAGATTGTTTTGTAGGGAATCTTGTTTTATTCTTTTTAAGTGAGGACTTGAGAACAGAACAGGTAATGGCTTTCGAAGTGTGTGTTTGTTTGGTGTGTGGGTTTTCTTTTGTGTGTGGGGGGGCGGGAGAGGAATTGTTGGGTAGGAAATCCCAGACTGGAGTTTCTTGCCTCAGCTATAATAAATGGACTCTAGTGTTTAATGGCCATTGTAGTATGTCCCTAAATATTTCTTATCTTATTTGGGGCTTTTTCTTTCTGACCTTGCATCTGGTTGGGGACCTGCTTTCTGAGCCACTTCAGGTCTCCTATTCCCCAAATCCTTTTCATTGCTCCTTTTATTTACTTCAATCCAACCCTCTGTGACTCATCTGCTTTTTCCAGTTAGGAGGATTTACATCTCATGTCGCTGATTTTCATAGTGCCATCCTTTTTATATTGATGGGATCATTGTTCTTGCCGCTCTCTGTACCTTTGTGAAATCTCAGACTCAAGGAAGGACTGCAGTGTATTTAGCCTTCTCTTTCTAATACACACAGAATAAATCCTGTAATGCTTTTCTGCTGTTTTTAATTCCTTAATTTTAGACTGCTGACAGCTTCATTGCCTCAGATATTTCCACTTCAATTCAGATTATAATCCCCATTGAAGATGCTATTGAAATGATATACAGCCAGTAGCATTGCCAGCTGAGATACAACTGTCCTTGGTGATTTGACCCTTGAAACTCAAAAATCCTTTTACTGTGGCTCAGGAACGTCCTCAGTGCACAAAGTGGAAAAATGAATTTCATTCCAGCCACGTACCTGTCCCTGTTCAAACCAAAGCACAAAACTACATTTAAATGAGTGAGAGAAAGGAAGCTTGTGATTGTACCCTCAGTGCCTGTTGGGTGGGGGAGAAGGGATTATGCTGCCATGTAGCTGTTTCATGCACATTAAAAGTTTAGGATGTTTTAGATGAGATTTCTACACCAGCCATTTTACCCTGGGTAATGACTTTGCAGCCAGCTAAGGCCCTTCAATCTTTTGCTCAGACACATTTGCAAACCGCTCATGACTGCAGACTGAACTAATTAAGTTTGGTTTGTGCTGATGAAAAGCAGCATGGTCCAGTGAACCATGGATAGAAGTGGGCACCAGGGCAGACCTCCTGTGTCCCTGGTGCTGGGTCTGTTCTTGATTTGCTGCATGACCTTGAGGAAAAGTAACTTCACAGGTAGGTGCCTCCATTTCCCTTTATGTAAAATGAGCACATGCTGCTATGGGGATTAACTAATTAATGTCTGCATAGTGATTGTTGTAGATTCCCTGCCCCCAAGACACACAGCCCTCGCTCATTGGAGCAGGCAAAGAGGGTGGCATAATCTCTGAAGGAATAGTTGGCAGTGCAATGGGGCAGGGTTGTGGCCATGCTCCGGTTAGTCCAAATAAAGACATAACCTGAGAGACAACCTGGGTGACGTAATCACAAGACAACTGAGGTCTAGGTGAGTTCTTGACTCAGTTTGGTAGCACTTGCAGACGTGGCCTGTAAAGGATTATCAGATCAGGGATGTTACTTTAGCAGACAGTGGGAGAACTGACCCCCAGTGTCACCGTACCTGGCTATCTTTGGGTGTGTGCATCCTACTTCACTAGCAGGGATGGATACAGCTCTGTCTCCCAGCTGCCCTGGAGAAGGGGCAAATCCCTTGGCAGAATAGTTGGGGGCGGGGGGAGGAGGAGCTGTTTTTCATTTGCATGATTTCGTCCCCCTTCTGCATTAAAAGCCTTTTACCTAAACCTAAGCCTGAGGCTATCTCCCTCTGCTGGGCCTAAGCTTCCGCCTACACATGGCAGTATCTCTGCCTGCTTCCTCAGTCCCAGCGCTGGGGCTATGCTCTCAAGGGGAGGGCTCTTTGTCTTGGTTACTTGCTGGGAGCAGTGGAGTGTGCAGTGGCAGAGATACAGGCTCGTGCTGGATTCCCAGCAGCAGGAGCTGCCTCCAGCCAAGGATGAAAAGCCAGTTTCATAGGAGGAAATAATATTTAGCAAAAAAAAAAAAAAAAAGAGAGAGAGATAATAATCCCCTGCACTGAGCATTAACCCTCTGCTCTCCTGCCTGCCTGGCACTGAGCATTAACCCTTCATTTCCCTCCCTCCAATCCCCCTGCACTGAGCATTAACCCTCTGCTCCTCTCTCTCCACCCCCACTCTGATGAGTATTAAACCCTGCCCCTGTTGGGGTGATACTCCCGTGGGGGGGGGGGGGGAGGGAGTGGGACACCGCCTTCCTACGAGGCAGGAAATGCGGTCTCCAGGGTTTAGATCTAGCACAGGACTGGACATGCTCCCTCCCCACATAGCCATGCACAATGCCTGCTTGCCTCTTGCAATGCTGGGGGCGATGGCTGTTCCTCACTCTTCCCCAAGCCTTTGTGCCACACTAACTCCCCCCAAGGAAGCTGGAAGATATGGAGCTGGGGGGGAGGCCCCCTACTATCACTGCCCACCCTACTCCCAGGGCTTGGGGTGCCTTTCAGTGGAACTCTCACCAGCTTGGACTTGGACATGGGGGTGGGGGGCAGTGTTCACAGCCCCATCTCCTGCCCTCTCCACTGCACCCCACCCCACCCCAAATTTGCATGTATTTTTCCTTGAGCAGGCTGGGTGCTTCTCTTCACCAACTCCTATAGCTTCCCCAGGCCCCTCTTGCTTCCCGGCTGGCTCTAACCAGCCATTACTTCATAAATGCTCTGGCTGAGCACACTCTGCTGGGATTTCAAGTCCTGTGGGCGCTGCCCTGGCTTTCAGCTCCCAGGAGACCATTGGGAGCCCTGAATCGGAGTAACCACCTCAGAGGAGCCGGTCAGGGCCAGGGATTGACCCCGGGAGCATGAGGAAGACTGGAATTTGCACCTGTAGAGTAACATTTTGTAGCTGGGTTGGTCCCAAGATATTAGAGAGACAAGGAGGGTGGGTGAGCCAGACCTGAAGAGCTCTGCCTAAGCTCGGAAACTTCTCACCAACAGAAGTTGGGCCACAACTTGTCTCAGCTCTATAGTAAAATACACAGTGTGAGCGGCTGGAGCCCTGGCCAAAGCGGAACTGCATTGAAGGGAGGGGTACTGTGCTAGGCAGGGACAATGACCAATTACCCCCCTTTCAAATACCCCCTCAATCTATTGTGATTTGTGCCAGCCTCAGTCCTGCAGCCCTTGCTCAGGCAGAGCTACCGCTAGCTTTGCCCGAGAAAGAACTCAGGGCTTCAGGATGTGGCCAGCTGTAGGGGATTCTCTTACTGTTTAATGCAATGAAATATTTATAGGAGCACTTGGAAAAGCGCATAGGCTTTTATGTCAGCCTATGAAAAAACTCAGCTTTCACTCTCTCTCCAGTTCATCTATCCCAGTACTTATTCTGGCCTCATAACCACGATAGCTGGGTGCCTTACAGAATTACATAGATCTGCCCTGTGGCCTTATCACTGCTGATGCTCTCCACACAGTTCTCCACACGAGAGGGCAGAGTGGATATCATTATTAATATTGCTGCTGTGAGAAAGCTCAGGCGACGAGAAGCCCTACGAAACACTTGACAAGGGTGAGACAGCTGCTGTGCTGTGCTGGCTGCTTATTACACTAATCAAAACAGCCTCGCTCTTACCTTGTGCTTCCACATCTCTTTGTTGTAACCACCTTGTGTGTCTAATGTTCTAGACAGACTGTAATCTCTTTGGGGCAGGGACTTTCTTTGTGTTATATGTGTGTACAGCACCTAGTGCATATAGGGCCCTGATTAGGCCCGTGGGTGCTACTACAATACAAATAATAACCATAATTCATGTGTTTTGCCCTGCAGGAGGTGAGAGTTGTGGTCATTGTGACTTCTTGGGCAAGGGAATTCCATAAGCTGGAACCATGGCCTAGCTTTGCAAAGGTATTTAGGTGCCAGAGGTGGTGCTAGCCCATTGGGATCCTAAGCAGGAATATTTTTGGTCCCCTCTACACAAACTAAAAAAGAGAATAGGGGGCCCTCTTGAGCTGTTCAGGGCCCTAAACAATTACTTTGTCTGCTTATACCTAATGCCGGCTTGGTTAGGTGCCTAGCTCCCATGGGAGTTAGGTGCCTAAATCCCTTTGTGGATCTGGGCCTGTGTCGCTCAATGGCTCCTAACCTCTCTTGCCTTTGATCAAAGTCACCAAAACCCTTTCTTTGTGTTATATGTGTGTACAGCACCTAGTGCATATAGGGCCCAGATTAGCAGGGCTGGCTCCAGGCACCAGACGAGAAAGCACATGCCTGGGGCGGCACAGTGTAAGGGGCGGCACTCTGGGCAATCTTGGGGCGGCCAGCCCAGCCCTGCAGGGGCACGAACTAGCGATCCCCGCTGCTCACCGTGCCGCCGGGCTCCCCGGGACGCGCCACTCCCCGCCGCCTGCACCGGCCTCCGCCTCCCGCGCCGCTCTGAGCCCGGCCCAGCCGAGCTGCCTTTAAAGGAGCGGCTGAGCCAGCACCTCCTGCAGCCCCCGGGGGCTCCGCCTGCCCGGCTGGGAGAAGCACCCCAAGGCCAGAGGGCTGCTCATGGGCGGAAGGAGCGGGCGGGTGCTGCCCTTCACCCCCCTGCAAGCCACCTTGACCGCCCTCCACGTGCTCCCTGCGGCTGCCGTTTTTTTGTTGTTGTTTTTTTGCTTGGGGCAGCAAAAAAGCTAGAGCCGGCCCTGCTGATTAGGCCAAAGCCCCACTGCCCTTGAGCCTGCAGAATACCCAGGCGAATACACCTCAAGCTTTACTTGGCAATTTTGGTATTAAAAGACAAGATTTTAGTATTTCACACCTGTTTAACACCTACTGACTCAGTGTTTAACTACTTGGCACTAGCTACATTCCTTCCCATTAGAACATATGCTAATCCTGTCCCAATTAAGCAACAGCTATTCACTATCAGGCTGAATCGCTTTCATGGGAGACATCCTGATAAAACACCCATCCTGATTTACTTTGTCCCACTAATGTCACATATAGAGTCTACCTGCCATATTAGAGCACTTCGGAAGTTACATATATTCAGCAATATGGAATTGCAGCAGCATCTGGGGGTGGGGGATGGAAAGGGTAGCAGATGACTATCTGGTAAGACACTGCGCAACAGTAGGGCAGGGACCAATGGGCAGATTCGTATGTTTACTAAATACATCATAGACTCTTTAATGTCTACACAGCACACAAGGGGTATGTCTCTACTCCAGGGCTCAGACTCAGGCTTGAGCCCAACCTCCCTTTCTGTCTACACACAATTCTATCTGACTCGAGCCTACCCCCCTGGAGCCAGCAGGAATGGAGCGTTTGAGCCCAGGGCCTGCAGGGACTCAGGTCCACACTCCATTGTTTTGAAGTGTGAACACAGCTCGAGCCTGGGCACCCCCAGACTTGTGTTGTGAGAGTCCACTAAAGCTATACCACAATCCCATGGGACAGTGTCTTTAGTTCTTTCTAACCCAAGACTGGCCGATTGACTCTCAAGAAATGGAAGCCACACCCCTGGTTCACATAGAGCTGCTCAGTGTTTAATCCTTCCATTTTATCTGGCTGCTGAGCTACAAGGAGAGTGAACCTTAGCTATGGTCACTGACACTAAGAAGTCCTTTGCCAAGTATGCTGCTAGCTGGTCAAAGAAGCTGTGACGTTATCTGAATAAAATATGACCATGTAGATCACTGTTGCTACCACTGTTATATAATTGCAACAAATCTTGTACAAAGGTTGTCAAGTAAGATGTCTCTGGAAAGGGTATGACTTGCTGAATATGATTATGCTATTTGTATGCATGTATCATTTTTGTATTTGAAGTTATGTCTGTTGGCTGTATACCTGTATTTCAAAATGTTTGCTCCTGGGTAGCGCCCACAAGGTAGTTAGCCAGCTCATCTTGGAGGGACTGTTCAAATTGAATGGCCCATCAAAAGAACATTTAACTCACAGTGGAAGACTCCCATCTACCCCGAATGGACTTTCCGGTGAACGTGCTGTTTGAGGTATAGATAATGACTTCTACTATGACTAAGTGTAATCATGCATGGACATGTGATTTGCCCATGTGACTCCAAACACCATCTTGTCACCTGTGATTCTCCACTAGCTGTGCTGAGGGCTTTGTTTGAAACAATGGGTTTCCCTCCACATGGCAAAAGCTATAAAAGGCCCTGGAAACCCCTCCATTTTGCCTCTTTCCTGCCCAAGCCTCTTTCCAGCTCAAACCTCTGGACTATGGACTTATACTAATGGGAGCATTTCTAGCCATTGGACTGAGGACCTTCCAATGATTTGGAAGCAACCAGAGACTTGACTTAAGCCAGCAGTTTATCCCATTGCTGCTACAAGCCTGAATCAAGAACTTTATAGTTACTGTATGTATTTGATTCCTTTAACCAAATTTAACTCTCACCTACCTTTCTTTCTTTCTTATAAATAAACCTTTAGATTTTAGAAACTAAAGGATTGGCAACAGCGTGATTATTGGGTAAGATGAGAGTTATATATTGACCTGGGTGTGTGGCTGGTCCTTTGGGATCAGATGAACCTTTCGTTTGATAAGACTGGTTTTAAAGAACCACTCATCTGTAAGTCTAGTGTTTTGGTGGTGATACAAGGACTGGAATATCTAAGAGAACTACTTTCCTGACTTCTTGTTAGCCAGTGTGGTGAGTCAGAAGTTTACTTTTGTTGCTGGTTTGGTATATCTTATAGGAGAATAATCACCAGTTTTTGGGTGTGTTTGCCCTATTTCTCAGCAGTTTGTCCTGTATTTGGTCTTCTCAATTGTGACCCACCGAGGCACTGTTACAGCATGGCAATCCATTCCCCCACCCCCGCCATTTCATTACGTGATGTGGCAGTACCTCATTTACTGTAAACGTACAATCATATTGATAAATGCACTAGACTCACTTCCATTGGGCCATGCAAGCCCATAACGTGGGAGCACAGAGCATCCTGGATTTGTTTTGCCTGGGCCCATCTTGCCCCAGTTCTGACAGATGCACTTTCTGGTTGCATGTACTGGTCCAGCAATCCATTACTGTCATAGCTCCATTTAGGGGGCAGAGGGCTTACCTTTGGCTTTGCAAAGAGTCACAATAATGTGGGCAGCATTGATGACACAGGAATGCAAAAATATCTGTGGACAGCGCCAGTGGGATTTCAATCTGTCAAATACACATTCAGCCACCATTCTGCACCTGCTGAGAGTGTAATTCAACCTTCTTCCTCCCGGCCCTCTGAGATTAGGATATGGTTTCATAAGCCAAAGCAAAAGGGGGTATATGGGGTCCCTCAGGATAACACTGGGGACAGTAACTCCGTTCATTCCAATGTAAGTTGTTGGAATTTTTTTTTAATTTGCCAGACTGTCCATAAATGCAGACTTCTGATCACCAGAAAACCCTGGCATCGTGAACTTTTCCAGTGCAGCCTATGTTGGTGTCCATAAATTAGACTCTGTGGGCCACAAGAGCTTGCATAAAATGGAGTAGTACCCTTTGCGGTTTATGTATTTGTGTGCAACTTCAGGAAGGCAGACTATGGGCATATGAGTCCAATCAACGGCCCCATTCTCTTAAAGCCAGATATTACTTCAAGGATATTGTTTATGCCCACCACCTTTGGGTAAATCACACACCTGATTCCCTCTGAAACCTCTGTGACCACTTTACCCACAGTTGACTTTCCAACGCTGAACTGGTTAGCAATGGACCTGAAGCAGTCTGGGCTAGCCAGCTTCCAGATAGTTAGAGCAACTTCTCAACCGGTATGGCCCCCTCATGCATATATCCTGAGGCTGAAGGGGTGGGTCAAGCTGTTCACAAAGCTCTAGAAATGTAGCTTTCTTCATGCAAAAGTTCTGGACCCACTGCTGGTCATCCCAGGTCTGCATGACCATATGATCCCATCAGTCTGTGCTTGTGGCCCTGCTACAGATGGTAGCAGCGGCTCTACCAAGTGTAGTGAGCAGCATCAGCCAGTTTGAGTCTGTGATGTCTGTATTGTCCTCCTCCTCCAACAGGAGCCTTCAGTAGGTCAGAAAACACTGTGGGAATGTCCACCCAGTGTCTTATGGATGCTCTGCCCATTTGCTGAAAGAGGAGTGAAAGCGCAAGCGAGAAAAACTCTTCAAATGGTGACTCCTCCATGTTGCTGGCTCTGGTTGCCAGGAGCATACAGACCCAAAAGACAGCTTGGTAGGATGCGTTGGGAACTTGGCAGGCTGTGACAACTTCCAGTAATGAGTTGGGTGGACAGTTAAGTTTTTCCACACTGCACCATGAACCAGGGACTAGAGTGGCCACAGCCGAGGAGTGGGGGTGCATGCTAGGAAGCCTGGGATATGGTGATTTCACTCTGATCTGCATACTCTGGGTGTAGATGCTGGACCCCTGGATTTGATGCCCAGTTCCAGAAATTGTAAACCTAGGGTCACCAATGTGTATGGATGCTCTAGCACTGGGCTTGCAAACCCAGGATCCATGGACTTGAGATCCTCCAACCCTGACCTTACATTGCAGTGTAGACATAACCAGAGTTTCAGTCTGTAAAGTCTTATCTGAAAAATCCATCCACCACAATGTTCAGGACTCAGTGGATCTGCCTTGAGAATGAAGAGCGAATCCTGCCTAGATTTGAACGTGTGACTTCATAGAAATGGGGTAATTATAACATCAAAATTGAACTATGTATTTGTTATTTGCATTACCAGAGCACCTAGGAGCCCTAATGATGTACTGGTGCTGCTCTCTCTACCTTCTTTTCTTTTCTTTTTTTTTCTTTTCTTTTCTTTTCTTTTTTCTTTTTCAGCTTCTCTCTATGCAGAAAATGCTTCAAGCATTTCTCTCCCCTCAGCCACTCCTATTTACATACAATACTTGCATGCATACCGTGAGACTCTCCTGTCCCCATCCCTGTGGAAGACCTTAGCTGCAGAGAAATGAAGGGATTTTGTTCTCCTTATGCGGTGTGGCTCTCTGCTGCTCCCAGCTGCAGGGGGGCTCTAATCACCATAGTCATACAATGAGCTGTGCTAGAGTGCTGTACAAATATTAACTAATTAATCCTCACAGTCCCCCTGTGCGGTTGGTAAATCAGCTTTGCAGACATTGTAATTGCTGCCTACTCCTCTAGGCTACGTAGCCTCCTGGGCTGAGTACTTCAGCTCTGTGGGCCTGATTCACCAGTGTACCACTAGTTTAACATCAGTGTTATTCCATTGATTTCAGTGCAGCTACGCCAGTGTACAGTTGGAGTAACACCCTGGTGAATTAGACCCTGACTCCATAAAGGCTGACTGTAGTGGGAGACACTGGTTGCCCTTATGTAATGTGTTGTCACCTCGCACTCTCAAAGTGCCTTACGAAGCTGGGTAAGCATTAGCCCAATTTTACAGCTAGGGAAACGAAGGCACAATGATTTAACAATGTATTTGGAGCTTATCACAAGCAGCTAAGATGTGTGTCTAGCTGAAAGGAGACCTGGATTCTAAGACCAGCCCTGCTTCTCTCTGTGTTACCTTGATCTTTATGACTCCATAACTCCAGCCCAGTTCTGCAAAGACACTTAGGTGTTGCAATGCCTAACTTCTAGGTGCCTAGCCACCAGGTGGAATCCACAAACCCTGGGTCAGGTGCCTAGGCTTCTTACACCATGCGTAGGAAGAGATAAGTACCTGAGAATGGGATCCACAAAAGCCAGTACACCAGGTGAAGAGCTGCCTAAACTAGCCAATAGCAGATGCTGATGAGAGGAGAGAGTGTCCTCTAAACCTCGTTCCTCTCAGGGAGTTAGGCGCCTAAGGGAGGCACTTATATCTGCTTGGTATTGACAGCCAGGAGGAACCCCCTCCGGGAGTCAAGTGCTGAACTTTTTTGATAAGAACAGCAGTGGTACATGCCCAGCTCCTTACAAAATGGCCTGGGGGAAGGGTAACAATTTCCTTATGGTTATGGAACTTACCCAGAATGTGGGAGACACCAGCTCAATTCCCCCCCTTGTCTGATGAGGAGAAGGGAGTTGGACATGAGTATCCCCATTCTCAAGTGAGGGACCTAACCACTGGGCCACGGAGTCACTCTCACATGCTTTCTGGCCCGGTGCATATTTAATTATTTATACAAAGTGGAATGGCTTCAAGAGGTGAGATTGAGTGAGCCCCATATCAGAATATCCCATAGTCCTGTGGTTAGGGCACTCAGCTGAGAGGTGGGAAACCCTTGTCCTCATCAGGCAGAGGGGGGAAATTGAACCAGGGCCTGCCACATCCTGCAAGAGTTCCTTAAGCACTCAGCTAAATGGAGGGCCTCCTTTGCTTGCCCTTCCTGGCCATTTGATGTGGAGTTAGGCATGTTCTGATCAGGCCACCCAGGGGGTCAGGCAGGGCAATGCCTCCCTTCACCTGGCTTGAGGACCTCACTGGGGCTTAGGTGCAAGGTAGGCATCCAGGCGCCTATCTGAGGCAGCAGTTTGCATGCCCAGAGGCAGAAATTTAGGTCTGGTCTACACTACAAGGTTAGGTCGAATTTAGCCACGTTAGGTCGATTTTATAAGCAATGTGGCTACACAACCAACCCTGTTCCACCGACCTAAAGGGCTCTTAAAATCGACTGCTGTATTCCTCCCCGACAAGGTGAGTAGCGCTAAAATCAACCTTCCTGGGTCGAAATTGGGGTAGTGCAGACACAGCACTGTGCAATTTGATGGTATTGGCCTCCAGGAGCTATCCCAGAGTGCTCCAATGTGACTGTTCTGGACAGCACTTTCAACTCTGATGCACTAGCCAGGTACACAGGAAAAGCCCTGGGAACTTTTGAATTTCACTTCCTGTTTGGTCAGCGTGTCAAGCTCAGCAGGACAGGTGACCATGCAGTCCCAGAATCGCAAACGAGCTCCAGCATGGAGCGAACGGGAAACACTGGATCTGATTGCTGTATGGGCAGAAGAGTCTGTTCAGGCAGAACTCCGATCCAGCAGAAGAAATGCTGATATATATGCCAAAATTGCACAGGGCATGGTGGACAGAGGCTACACCAGGGACACACAGCAGTGCTGCGTGAAAGTTAAGGAGCTCAGGCAAGCCTACCAAAAGACAGAGGAGGCAAACGGTCGCTCCGGGTCAGAGCCCCAGACATGCCGCTTCTATGATCAGCTGCATGCCATGCTAGGTGGGGACCCTATCACTATCCCAACACTGTGGACACCTGCAAGGAGGAAGCCTCACGCAACATGGATCAGGATTTTGTGGATGAGGAGGAGGAGGAGAATGCGTAGCAGGCAAGCAGTGAATCCGTTCTCCCCGGCAGCCAGAACCTTTTCATCACTCTGGAGCCAGTACCCTCCCAAGGCAAATTCTTCCTGGACTTTGAAGGTGGAGAAGGCACCTCTGGTGAGTGCACGTTTGTAACTACAGTACAGGGGTTAAAAGCAATTGCGTTTAATGTTTGATTTGCCCTGAAAAACTGGGATGCATTCGCGGCCAGTACAGCTACTGGAAAAGTCTGTTAACGTGTCTGGGGATGGAGCGGGAATCCTCCAGGGACATCTCCAGGAAGCTCTCCTGGAGGTACTCTGAAAGCCTTTGCAGAAGGTTTCTGGGGAGGGCTGCCTTATTTTGTCCTCCACGGTAGGACACTTTACCACGCCAAGCCAGTAGCAAGTATTCTGGAATCATTGCATCACAAAGCATGGCAGTGAATGGTCCTGGGTTTTGGTCACATTCAAGCAACATTTTGGTCTGTATCTTTCTGTGTTAGCCTCAGTAGAGTGATATTGTTCATGGTCACCTGGTTGAAATAGGGGAATTTTTGTAAGGGAACAGTAATCCCCTCTGTTTGGTGATCCCCGGCACATTAGACCCAGGTAATGCTGGGCTGTTTGCGCTTGGCTAAAAGGGATCATCCCAGAGAATAGCCACACACGGGTAGGGTGACCAGATGTCCCGATTTTATAGGGACAGTCCTGATATTTGGGAGTGGAGGGGTAGGGAGTGAGGGGTGTGCTGCACATCCACCAGGAAACCTGCAGCCCCTCCTTTTAAATGGCATCGGCAGGCCCTCCTTTTAAACGGCAAAACTAACCGGCATTGGTTGCTATGGGAAAGGAGGGTGCTTCAGTTTGAAACCATTCCCACATGTTATGAATGTGGAAGAAGCCCACCCCGCATACCCTTTGGCTTACCATGGATGCCTGGAAACCGAATTCTGTTGCCCAGCCGTGTGTGATGTGTCACCATGTTGGCAGGTGCTCAATATAAAAGGCAAATTCCGACCTTGTACCTAAAACACGTGCTGTGCTGATGTGAATTGCTTGATTCACCGTGAAAGAGTCTCCCTTTTGTTCTCAGAAATGTATCTTCTTAAAAGTCTACTCTCCCTTTTTCCCCCCCTGCAGCTGCAAATGTTTCTATGCTCCCCGCATCAACTCCGTCCCTGAGATTATCGCAGATTAGAAGGCGGAAAAAATGCACTTGCGATGACATGTTTTCAGAGCTCATGCAGAGCTCCCGCACTGATAGGGCACAGCTGAATGCATGGAGGCATTTGGTGGCAGAGGCCAGGAAAGCGTACAGTGAGTGTGATCAGAAAATGCAGGAGGAGATGCTGAGGCTAATGGGGGAGCAAACTGACATGATGAGGCATCTGTTGGAGCTGCATGAAAGGCAACTAGAGTTCAGAACCCCACTGCATCCATTGTGTAACTGCCTACCCTCCTTGCCAAGTTCCATATCCTCCTCACCCAGATGCCCAAGCATGCGGGTCGGGAGGCTCCTGGCACCCAGCCACTTCACTCCAGAGGCTGGCCCAAGCAACAGAAGGCTGTCATTCAAACAGCTTTGATTTGTAGTGTGGCTATTACCAGGGGCGGCTCTATGTTTTTTGCCGCCCCAAGCACGGCAGTCAGGAGGCCTTTGGCGGCATGCCTGCGGGCGGTCTGCTGGTCATGCGGATTCAGTGGTGTGTCTGCGGGTTATCTGCCTGTCCCGCGCCTTCGGCGGGCCCACTGCCAAAGCCACGGGACTGGTGGACCTCCCGCAGGCATGCCACCGAAGGCAGCCTGACTGCTGCCCTCACAGCGACCGGCAGGCCGCCCCCCGCAGCTTGCTGCCCCAGGCACGCACTTGCTGTGCTGGTGCCTGGAGCTGCCCCTGGTGGCTACAATAAGCAATGTGGCCTTGTCCTTCCCTCCTCCCCCACCCTACCCAGGCTACCTTTTGCTAGTCAGCGTTGTCAGTGATCTCAATTTTTTTTTTAAATAAATAAAGAATGAATGAATGGATTCAAAACAATAGGGACTTTATTTCCTTTGACAGCTGTGGTCAAAGGCGGGAGGGGGACTGGCTTACAGAGAAGTACATTCACCAAAGATGGCTGCTTTGCATCAAGTACAAATACACACAGCTGTCACACTGTAGCTTGGTCAGTCATGAAACTGTTTTTCAAAGCCTCTCTGATGCACAGTGCGCCTAGCTGTGCTCTTCTAATTGCCCTGGTGTCTGGCTGCTCAAAATTGGCCGCCAGGTGATTTGCCTCAACCTCCCACCCCACCATAAACATCTCTCCCTTACTCTCGCAGATATTATGGAGCACACAGCAAGCA
>NW_020665189.1:3734291-3745093 GCF_002925995.2 Terrapene triunguis | reverse complement strand
TGGGTGCTCGCCCACCCCCCGCCTCTTCCCGCCCTCGCCCCACCCCCATTCCACCCCTTCTCCCAAGTCCCTGCCCCTGCCCTGCCTCTTCTCTACCTCCTCCCCTGAGCGTGCCACATCCCCACTCCTCCCCCCTCCGTCCTGGAAAGCGCTAACAGCTGTTAAGCGGCGGGAAGCGCTGGAGGGGGGAGGAGCTGGGACATGGCGCGCTGGGGAGATGGGGGGAGAAGGAGGCAAGGAGGGGGGAGCTTGGCTGCAATTTTTCCCCGTGGATGCTCCAGCCCCCGGCGCACCCATAGGGTCAGCACCTCCTTCCCGCTCACCTCCTTACCTGAATATCGGGACAAATGGTGTCTGGATCGTACATTGATCAGGACGCAGGATAAAGGGTTAAATATCGGGACAGTCCCGATTTTATCGGGACATCTGGTCACCCTACTCCTGAGGTCCCTTCCAACCCTGATATTCTATGATTCTATGATCAGTTGCTTCTGACTCCCAGTCTTAAACTTGCTCCCCCAGGGTCAGGGGCCATTTGGGAGGCTGAAAGAGAAGGATATATATGCTAGAGATGAGCTCCTGGTATTGGAAGTGCTGGCAGGTTCAGAGCAGGCCAGTATATTAGGCCTTTTTTTACTCATATGCAGCACACCCGTGTTTAATACTGTGACTCAAAGTGGAATGGACTTTTCTACTGGGCATGTGCTGGGGCATGTGGTAAAATGGAATCAATATTCATTGCTCAAAGTAAACTAAAAATCATCTTTATTTCACACTTTTAATTCACAGGCCAAGTGTGAACATTTTCAGTCTGAAAGATGATTATTTCTAAAAGTTTTGAGCATCTGAAAACAGGGAAGGGGGGGTTTGAAGAGAACTGATTTGTTGCTTTAACTACAGTTTTTGCTGCACTAAACTTTACACTAAAATAATTTTTTAAAACATAGTGTGTATGTTCCCAATTGTACCTAGAGGCCTGCATCAAGGATCTGGGTCCCATTGTGCTAGGCCCTGTACACGCATATTACAAACATGGTCCCTGCCACAAAGGTCTTACAATCTAACTGTAAGATAAGAGACAACATGGGGGATACAGCAAACCAGACAGGACACTGGGGTGTGGGGAGGAGCTTTGTTCTTTCTTTTTTTCTATCTTCACTTCTCTCACTCTCTTTCTTTCCTGCTCTTTGTCCATCACTTTATCCCTCTCTCTCTTTCTTGGTGCTCTTTGCCTCAATCTACGTGCCTAAATTGCATATCTAAAAAAATCAGTTTCCCGTGGCCCAACTTCATCCCTCTTCCATCCAATCTTCAAACACTGCATCTCTTCAGCTTCTTCCCTTCTCACACTCTTTCCCCTTTAATAGTTTCTTTCTCTAACCACATTCTTTTTTAATTTTTCTATTGACTTTCCCATCACTTTCCTCCCCTTCCCCCTCACTTTCACCATCCCCTCGTTTTCTCCCATTTCATTCTCTCACTTTGTCTCTCTCTCCTTCTGTGACAGTTTGGGGATCTGTCTGTGTAAACTTATGAATTCCATTTGATTTTATGAACTCTATTTATTGGCTGAGTGAAGCGAGATCTTACACTCATCTGTAATTGTCTCTAGATCAAAGAGCCGGGTGATGGCAGCCATTAACACCTTCCAGCATAACAACACCCTATTCCTGCTCTACTCATCCACCCAATGGAATTTAAAATGTTGACAGACTGAATGATTTATCTCCCAGACAGAAAGTAGAGAAATAATAACAGTGGGGGAGAAAGCAGGAATGGGCAATAAGAGAGGGGCACACAAACCCCCTGGCATGGGGGGGGAAAAGAAAGGGGGAACATGGAATAGAGAGAGGTGGTGTCTAGCTGCTTGCAGTGACTGAAGAGCGTGAGTACCAGACTGTTAAGAACCAGGGCACAACCCCCAAATTGGTTGTGAGTTCTATACCTAGGGTATGTCTACACTACAAAATTAGGTCGATTTTATAGAAGGTGATTTTTAGAAATCGATTTTATACAGTCGATTGTGTACATCCACACTAAGCGCATTAAGTCGGCGGAGTGTGTCCTTACTACCGTGGCTAGCATTGACTTACGGAGCGATGCACTGTGGATAGCTATCCCACAGTTCCCACAGTTTCCACCCCCCATTGGAATTCTGGGTTAAGCTCCCAATGTCTGATGGTGCAAAAACATTGTCGTGGGTGGTTTTGGGTACATGTCGTCAGTCGCCCCTGCCTCCGTGAAAGGAACAGCAGACAATTGTTTCCTGCCTTTTTTCCTGGATTACCCTTGCAGACATCATACCACGGCAAGCATGGAGCCTACTCAGCTCACCGTCACTGCTGCTGTTGTGAGCATTGCAAACACTTCACGCATTATCCTGGAGTATATACAGAACCGGGCTAAGAGATGCCAGCACGAGGAGGATTTTGATGAGGACATGGACACAGACGTTCCTGAAAGCACGGGCTGTGGCAATTGGGACATCATGGCGGCACTGGGGCTGGTTGATACAGTGGAACGCCGATTCTGGGCCAGGCAAACAAGCACAGACTGGTGGGACCGCATAGTGTTGTAGGTATGGGATGATTCACAGTGACTGCGAAACTTTCGCAAGTGTAAGTCCACTTTCCTGGAACTCTGTGAGTTGCTTTCCACCACCCTGAAGCACAGGAATACCAAGATGAGAGCTGCCCTGACAGTTGAGAAGTGAGTGGCGATAGCCCTGTGGAAGCTTGCAATGCCTGACTGCTGCTGGTCAGTCGGGAATCAATTTGGAGTGGGCAAGTCTACTGTGGGGGCTGCTGTGATCCAAGTAGCCAAGGCAATCACTGACATTCTGTTATCAAGGGTAGTGACTCTGGGAAATGTGCAGGTCATAGTGGATGGCTTTGCTGCAATGGGGTTCCCTAACTGTGGTGGGGCGATAGACGGAATGCATATCCCTATCTTGGCACCGGACCACCTTGCCAACCAATACATAAACCGCAAGGGGTACTTCTCAATCGTGCTGCAAGCACTGGTGGATTACAAGGGACGTTTCACCAACATCAACATGGGATGGTCGGGAAAGATGCATGACACTCGCATATTTAGGAACTCCGGGCTGTTCGAGCAGCTGCAAGAAGGGACTTACTTCCCAAACCAGAAAATTACCATTGGGGACCCAGCCTACCCCTTGCTCCCATGGCTCATGAAGCCTTACACAGGCAGCCTGGACAGTAGTAAGGTGCAGTTCAACTATAGGGTGAGCAAGTGCAGAATGGTGGTAGAATGTGCCTTTGGACGTTTAAAAGCTTGCTGGTGCTGTTTGCTGAGTAGGTCAGACCTAAGCGCAAACAACATTCCCATTTCAGAGTAGCAGCCGTGTTAGTCTGTATCAGCAAAAAGAATAGGAGTACTTGTGGCACCTTAGAGACTAACAAATTTATTTGAGCATAAGCTTAAGCATAAGCATAAGCATAACATTCCCATTGTTATAGCTGCTTGCTGTGTGCTCCATAATATCTGTGAGAGTACGGGGGAGACGTTTTTGGCGGGGTGGGAGATTGAGGCAAATCGCCTGGCGTCCGATTTTGAGCAGCCAGACATCATGGCAATTAGAAGAGCACAGCAAGGCGTGCTGCGCATCAGAGAGGCTTTGAAAACCAGTTTCATGACTGGCCAGGCTTCGGTGTTACAGTTGTGTGTGTTTCTCCTTGATGCAAACCCTACCCCTTTGTTGATTTTAATTCCCTGTAAGCCAACCACCCTCCCCCCTTCGAAATAAAGTAACTATTATTTTGAAACTATGCATTCTTTCTTTATTAATTAAAAAAAATGAGATAATGGGCAAGGTAGCCCGGGTGGGGTGGGGGAGGAGGGAAGGACAAGGCCACATTGTTTGTTGTAGCCACACTAAAAATCAAACTGTTTGAATGACAGCCTTCTGTTGCTTGGGCCATCCTCTGGAGTGGAGTGGCTGGGTGCCCAGAGCCTCCACCCACCCCGCGTTCTTGGGCGTCTGGGTGAGGCGAATATGGAACTTGGGGAGGAGGGCATGTGGTTATACAGTGGATGCAGTGGGGGTCTGTGCTCTTGTTGGCTTTCCTGCAGCTCCAACAGACACTTCATCATGTCCGTTTGCTCCTCCAACAGATGCTTCATCATGTCCGTTTGCTCCCCCATTACCCTCAGCATCGCGTCCTGCCTCCACTCTCTACTTTTCTGGCCTCTGCCTCTGCCACTGAATGCCTCCATGCATTGAGCTGTGCCCTATCAGTGCGGAAGGACTGCATGAGCTCGGAAAACATGTCATCTCGAGTGCGGTTTTTTTGCCTTCTAATCTGCGATAACCTCAGGGATGGAGATGATAGCGGGAGCGTAGAAACATTAGCACCTGGTGGGAGATAAAAAGGGAGAGTAAAATTTAAGATGATACATTTCTGAGAACAAAAAGGAGACTCTTTCACAGTGAATCAAGCAATTCACAGCAGACAGCACATGTGCTTTAGGTACAAAGTCGCATTTTGCCTTTTATATTGAGCACCTGCCGGTATGGTAACACATCACAAATGGCTGGGCAACAGAATTCGGTTTCTAGGCAGCCATGGTAAGCCAAAGGGTACGCGGGTTTGGCTTCTAACGCCTTCATAACATGTGGGAATGTTTTCCAATTGCAGTGCCCTCCTTTCCCAGAGCAAACAATGGGTTGGGTTTCACATTTAAAAGGAGGGGCTGCGGTTTTCGGGTGGATGTGCAGCACACACCTACCCCAACCCCTCCACGTGGCTATTCTCCGGGATGATCCCTTCACCCCTCCCCCCCGCCACGTGGCTATTCTCTGGGATGATCCCTTTTAGCCAAGCGCAAACAGCCCAGCATGAACGGGGTCCTTTTACTGTTCCCTTACAAAAATTCCCCTATTTCAACCAGGTGACCATGAACGATATCACTCTACTGAGGCTAACACAGAAAGATACAGACCGAATGTTGCTTGAATGCGACCAAAACCCAGGACCATTCACTGCCATGCTTTGTGCTGCAGTGATTCCAGAATACTTGCTACTGGCTTGGCATGGTAAAGTGTCCTACCGTGGAGGACGAAATAAGGCAGCCCTCCCCAGAAACCTTCTGCAAAGGCTTTCAGAGTAGCTCCAGGAGAGATTCATGGAGATAACCCTGGAGGATTCCCACTCCATCCCCAGACATGTGAACAGACCTTTCCAGTAGCTGTACTGGCCGCGAATGCATCCCAGTTTTTCAGGGCAAATCAAACATTAAACACCATTGCTTTTAAACCCTGTGCTGTAGTTACAAATGTGCACTCACCAGAAGTGTCTTCTCCGGCTTCAGGGTCGGGGATCCCGCCTTGGGAGGGTATTGGCTCGAGGGTGAAGAAAAGTTCCTGGCTGCCGGGAGAACAGATTCACCGCTTGCCTGCTGTGCATTCTCCTCCTCCTTCTCCTCTTCCTCATCCGCAAAATCCTCCTCCCTGTTGCGTGAGACTCCCCCCTTGCAGGTGTCCACGGACAGTGGTGGGATAGTGGTAAGGTCCCCACCTAGAATGCCATGCAGCTGGTCATAGAAGCGGCATGTCTGGGGCTCTGACCCGGAGTGACCGTTTGCCTCCTTTGTCTTTTGGTAGGCTTGCCTGAGCTCCTTAGCTTTCACACAGCACTGCTGTGTGTCCCTGTTGTAGCCTCTGTCCAACATGCCCTGTGAGATTTTGGCAAATATATTTGCATTTCTTCTTTCTGATCGGAGTTCGGCCTGCACAGATGCTTCTCCCCATACAGCAATCAGATCCAGTGTCTCCCTTTCGGTCCATGCTGGAACTCGTTTGCGATTCTGGGGGGAACTGCATGGTCACCAGTGCTGCTGAGTTCGCCACGCTGACCAAACAGGAAATGAATTCAAAAGTTCCCGGGGCTTTTCCTGTGTACCTGGCTAGTGCATCGAAGTTCAAAGTGCTATCCAGAGCGGTCACAATGGAGCACTCTGGGATAGCTCCCGGAGGCCAATACCGTTGATTTGTGTCCTCACTACCCCAAATTCGACCCAGCAAGGTCGATTTTAGCGCTACTCCCCTCGCTGGGGATGAGTACAGAAGTCGATTTTAAGAGCCAGTTAGGTCAACAGAACGGGGTTCGTTGTGTGGACGCAGTCATTTTTAAATCGACCTAACACGGCTAAATTCGACCTAACCCCATAGTATAGACCAGGCCCTAGATTTCACCAGCCAATTATCAAGTGGAAACTCCTCAGGCACTATAAGAGCCTTACCATGAAGTCACAGACAGTCTCCTTGGGTACTCTAATCTAGTTAACAAACCCAGATGAGCATACATTTGTGACAGATAGTCTCTTACACCTAGCATCCCAGCAATATGCAGGTTACACAAAGGACCATGCACTTACCCCAGGTCAATTGCTCCTAAGATCTCACACCAAAGACAATGCTTGTAGCTAATTTTATAATAAAACTATATACAAATGTATTAATTAGTAAAAGGAAACAAGAGAGTTTTTACAAGGCTAAAGCAGGTAAACATATCTACACACAAATGAGTTATAATCTTAAATTTCCAAAGGCAATAGAAGCTTCTATAATAAGCAAGCTCTGTAGGTCCTTTAGGGCTAACCCAGGCTCAGCACTGGGGATCTCTTGCTTATGCGTGGTAAACCTGGCATTCCAAAGTGCAAGCAGCATAGAGATACGGTTCCTTCTTGTTAGAGGTTTTTATCCCCCTCCTCCCATGTGCTCTGAGCTGCAAACTCAGCTGATGGAAGGAATCCACTTGCTTGACTCATCTCTATGAGGTGAGGGAAGTTGGCAAAATAACAAATGTCTTTTGTTCTCCTTATCATCTCACAATAGTTCATCTGGTGTCGATGGACCTTTCCTGTTGGGCAAGACATATCACCTTTCATTGGAGATCAGCACTTCACACTAGTTAATGTGCCTCTCCTGTTTGGTGATTTACACAGTCACAAAGGCTTACAATACAACTGCTCAAATATTACTTTACAGTATGGGATACAGATGTTATAAATGAGATTAATTCATGCAGCAACTCAGATGCATTCAATAAAGTCTAAATAGTAAATACATTCTTATAATTCTAACACACAGGTGAGCCATATGTATTCCAGCCATGTATTTGAGGCATGGGGATCTTGGCATGAGCTGGCACCTGTTCTGCCGCATCATAGGGTGTAGGGGGGCAGAGAACCCCTGGAATGGGGGGGGGGGGATGGGGGACCTTGGTATGAAGAGAGGGGGAAATGGGGGCACACAGAGTCACTGTGTGGAGGGAGAATGGAAGACCCTGTTATTGGGTGAGGGGAGAATGTGGGGACACAAGAGCCACTGGGATGTGGCAGAGGAGGGAATGGGATGGCACACAGGGCTGCTGACATGGGGGGAGAATGGGAAACCCTGGAGGATGGGAGCAGGAATGGGGGACACACTGAGCCCCTGACATGAGGGAGGGCTCAGAGGATAGTATACAGGGTGCTTGTAGGCCAGATGAAGGAATGCAAGGAGCCCCTGGTGTATGTAATGAACTTGGCCTAGAGAAACAACAGAATTTGCGACCCTCTAGTGAGTATAATCTTTAGTGTGGATTAAAACTTCCATTTTATGGCAGACCATATCAGTGAATCAGAAACAGGGCCAGCAAGCACCACCAGCAACTGTACAACTCTACCCTGGTGGTACAATGGGGATTACTAAAACCCTCTGCTAGCACTCCTACTCATGGGTTGGAGAATGGAAAATCCTCTCAAGAAGAAAGGAGAAAAAGGTGTCAGAAACCTGTTGGAAGGGAGGGTGTGTGTGTGCATGTGTGGTAATCCCCTCACCCCACTCCTCCCACCCCAGCCTGAGCATGTGATTGGAAGAGCTGCCATTTTCCTCCTGCTGATCACGTGATAAAGCGTTGCAGACTGTTTTGTACTTAAAAAACATGACCTCTGATCGATAGGCCATTCCACCACCAGCAGCAAAAGATATAGCAGCAGACATGGGGGAAGGAGGGACCTGCCCCTCCCAATGGACACTGACCAAAATCCAAAAGACTCTCAAGAGTAGTGAAGGTACTGGAAGGAGGGGTTTGGATTCAGGTGTTTGTTGTGTTTCTATAATCTGTAGCTCTCCTATGCCTTCTAAGAGTAAAGTGTGTGTGTGTTTAAGAAGTTCCTTTGTAAAGCTTGTGCGTTACTTTCTTTAATTGTCACATGGTGCCCAAAGAGTTAAGCTATACACCAGCATGCCCACAAGGGAAGAGATCTGGGGAGAGTGTGCATAAGCTACTGTGGGTCTCAGGAGGGCTGAAGCACTGGTTCCAGAGTTGAGACAGCTGGAGTGCGGGGTCCCATTGCCAAGAGAGATGTCAGATCTAGTATCTGCACCTGAGGAGCACACCTGAGTGATCCAGAGCTAGGAGCAGTGATCAATCACTCACCAGGCCAGGGAGCTTGAAAGCAGGGCCAGCTCCAGGCACCAGCCAACCAAGCACTTGCTTGGGATGGCACCTGGTAAGGGGCGGCCAATCTTGGAGTGGTGGGGGGCAGCGCGGCGCGGCGCTTGGCGGCGGGGGGGGGGGGGGGCGCGGGAGTGGGGGGGGGGGGTGTTTCGGCGGGGCGGCGCTGGGGGTTTGTGTCTATTACGGCGGGGCGGCGCTTTTTTTTCCTGCTTGGGGCGGCAAAAAAGTTAGAGCTGGCCCTGCTTGAAAGCATGTGGGTCTAAAGGTTGGGTCTGGTTATAACAGTCTGGCAACTGCCCACAAGGGGGCAGGCAGGGCTGTGACACCTTCCCATTTCCATCTCTTTATCCCTTGACGTCTTGACTCATTCCCTCTCTCTCTTCCCCCTCTTTCCCTCCTTATTTTCATCCTCTGTTTATCTCCTTTCTCCCCTTCTCCTCTCTTCCCAATCCCTCTCCTGAACTCACTTCCTTTGCAGTCCATTCTTCTGCCCTTGGAAAGTGACAAGGGGCTTTCTTCTGCTCCCAGCCTTCCATACACAGAAGGGAGCTGGCTGGGTTTCCATGGGGAAGTTCAGTTATGAAGAACTGCTGGGATCACCTCTCCCAGAGTAAAAATGGGGAAACTTCATAGATTCATAAAGTTTAAGGCCAGAAGGGACCTTTAGATCATCTTGTCTGACCTCCTGTATTATTGAATTACATTGTTACCCCTATATTGAGACAAATAACTTATGTTTGGCTAAAGCATCTTCCAGAAAGGCAGCCAGCTGGATTTGAAGACATCAAGAGATGGAGAATACATTACTTCTATTGGTTATTTGTTCCAATGGCTAGTCACCCTCACTGTTAAAAAATTGTGACTACTTTCTAATTTGAATTTGTCTGGCTTCAGCTTTCAGCCATTGGTTCTTGTTCTGCCTTTCTCCTCTAAATTAAAGACCCCTTTAGTACCCAGAATTTTCTCCTTGTGAAGGAAATCACACACTATCATCAAATCACCTCTCAATCTTCTTTTTGATAAACTAAACTGATTGAACTCTTGTCTCTCACTGAACTTGTCTACACCTGAAATGCTACCATGGCACAGCTGTGCTGCTGTAGTGTTTCAGCATAGACACTACCTATGCTGATGGAAGGAGTCTCCCATTGGTGCTGAGGCAGATTATAGTTTTGTCAGGCCCCTGGGCCACAGCAAGTGGGGCTCCCTACCCCTTCCACCTGCAGTCCCCCGACCCCATTTCCCCAGCAGGACTGCCGGGGAAATGGGATCAGGGCACTGGGGCATGCCCTGCTCCACCTGCTCACCCGGCAGTCCTGCCAGGAAGCGGGTTGGGTTGAAGGGACACCCATGTTTCCCAGTTCCCAATTCTGCCACTGCATCGGTGTAGATAATCTCCTCCCTGAGAGGTGGTAGCTAGGTTAATGGAAGACTTCTTGCATCAGCCCAGCGCTAGCTACACCAGGGTTAGGTTGCTCAGGGTTAGCTGGGTCAACTTAGCTTTTCAGTGTAGCTCAGGCCACTGTAAGGCATTTTCTCCAGCCCTCCAATCATTTTTGTGGCTCTTCTCTGCACCCTCTCAAATTTGTCAAATTTGTCCCCTTAAAAATGTGGGCATCATAACTGGATTCAGTATTCCAGTATCAGTCTTACCAATGCCATATGCAGAGGAAAAATCACCTCCCCTACTCACTAGTCCCCTGTTTATACATCCATAGATCACACTAGTCCTTTTTGCCACAGCATCACACTGGAAGCTCCTGTTGAGCTGCTTGTCCGTTATGATCCCTAAATCCTTTTCATATTCACTGCCTTCTGCCTGGCGATGTACAATACTCACCCCTCACCCCCAGGCAGGAAGCTGTTGTGTGGGCACACTGAAGAGGGGGAACATTAAGACAGCAGCATCAGGATAAGGGAGAACAGGGAGCTGTCTCTCCCTGCTTTTAGCAGAAGGGGCTTATGCTCCTTTAACAGGCACCAGCAGTGGAACCTGCTCTTCTCTGGATCCTTGGACTAAGGCTATGTCTACACTACAAAATTAGGTCAGATTTATAGAAGCCGGTTTTATAGAAACCGGTTGTATGCAGCCGATTGTGTGTGTCCCCACCTAAAATGCTCTAAGTGCATGAAGTCGGCGGACCGCGTCCACAGTACCGAGGCTAGCGTCGACTTCCGGCGCATTGCACTATGGTACCTATCCCACAGTTCCCGGAGTCTCCGGCGCCCATTGGAATTATGGGTTGAGATTGCAATGCCCGGATGATGCAAAGCAGTGCCGCGAGGAGTTCTGGGTACATTGCGTCAGGCCCCTCCCCCGCCGTCACAGCAACG
>NW_020665189.1:3695007-3734281 GCF_002925995.2 Terrapene triunguis | reverse complement strand
TTCCAGGTCCAGGGTGACAAACATATCCTGGCTGTTGGGGTAACTGGTTTCTCCGCTTCCTTGCTGCTGTGAGCTATCTATGTTCTCTCCATCCTCATCTTCCTCGTCCGCCGAACCCGCTTCCCCGTTTCCAGAGAGGGACTCATAGAACACGCTTGGGCTAGTGGTGGCTGCACCCCCTAGAATGGCATGCAGCTCCGCGTAGTAGCGGCATGTTTGCGGCTCTGCCCCGGACCTTCCGTTTGCGTCTCTGACTTTGTGGTAGGCTTGCCTTAGCTCCTTAATTTTCACGCGGCACTGCTGTGCATCCCTGTTATGGCCTCTGTCCTTCATGGCCTTGGAGATCTTTTGTAATGTTTTGCCATTTCTTTTACTGCTTCGGAGTTCGGCGAGCACTGATTCATCTCCCCAGATGGCGATCAGATCCCGTACCTCCCGTTCGCTCCAGGCTGGAGCTCTTCTGCGATCCTGGGACTGGGACTGGGACTCCATCACGGTTACCTGTGCTGATGGGCTCTGCATGGTCACCTGTGCTCTCCACGCTGAGCAAACAGGAAATGAAATTCAAACGTTCGCGGGGCTTTTCCTGTCTACCTGGCCAGTGCATCTGAGATGAGAGTGCTGTCCAGAGCGGTCACAATGAAGCACTGTGGGATAGCTCCCGGAGGCCAGTAATGTCGAATTCCGTCCACACTAACCCAATTCCGACCCCCTAAGGCCGATTTTATCGCTAATCCCCTTGTCGAGGTGGTGTTAGGAAACCGGTTTAAAGGGCCCTTTAAGTCGACAGAAAGGGCTTCGTAGTGTAAACGTGGCCAGGCTTAAGTCGATTTAACGCGGCTAAAGTCGACCTAAACTCGTAGTGTAGACCAGGCCTAAGAATCAAATCCAACCCCTCCCCCCCCGCCCATGGAAACTGCTGCTTCTCTGGCAGGGACTAGCACATGCATCTTATGGGGGAGCAAAATAAAACTGCTGCTTCTGGTTCAGGTGGAAGCAGAGGAAGAATTGCTCTCATGGAACCTGGAGGGAGTGGATGGCTGAAGGGGCAGAAGACTACTGAAGATTTGCCCCGTGTGTTGCTGAGAGAGGTCAGTGCCTCAGAGACCTGTTGGATCCATCGCTGCTCCTGAATTCCATGACAGTGGGGATCTTGTAATGCCACTTCCTACCTATGCAGGGGCGGCTCCAGGAACCAGCGCAGCAAGCGCATGCCTGGGGCGGCAAGCCACGGGGGGTGGCCTGCCGGTCGCTGTGAGGGCGGCAGGCAGGTGGCTTTCGGCAGCGTGCCTGCGGGAGGTCCGCCGGTCCCGCAGCTTCAGCGGCAATTCAGCAGTGGGGACACCGATGGCGCGGCACCGGCCGACCTCCCACAGGCATGCCACCCAAGCCGCGGGACCAGTGGATCACCCGCAGGTGCGCCGCTGAAAGCCGCCTGCCTGCCGTGCTTGGGGCAGCAAAAAACATAGAGCCACCCCTGCACCTATGGCTGGCCAAGAGGATGCAGCTTGTCCTCTCTAACGTGGACCTTGTAGCAGTCATCCACCTCTCTGGCCCTGCAGTCTGAACTATTGCGTTTTGCTTCTCTTGAAGACCACCTGGAAGCTTCAGTGAGGAAGCAGACAATTATGGACATATAGGACTCTATCCTGCAAGGTGCTGAGCAACTCCTGCTGGTTCTGAGTGCGTAGTAATGGGAGTTAAGGATGCTGAGCACCTCCCACAGTTGTTCAGCACCTTTCAGAATTGAGTCTGTGCGGTCAGGTTTTCTAGGGCTCAGCACCCTGCAGCTCCCCCAGTGATAGTAATGGCCAGGCTTTCAAAAGAACTCACTTGAAAATCCAGCCACTTACACTGGTTCAGGAGCTGAGCTCTTTTGGAAATGGGGCCCTTAATGCCATTGCTCAGGCCTTTGTATCTCTTCCCTGTTTGCTTCTGAGCACAATTCAGGGTGTTAATAACAACCATCAGGGCTCTGATGTGTCTAGGACTCAGCTCCCTGAGAGAGGCCTGACAGATTCTGCCCCATTGTGGCAGTTGAGATCAGCTGATCCCTTTTGCTGTAGGTAACTGGAAATGAACTCTCCAGGAGGGCACCATCCTGCCTTTCAAACACGTTCCCCTTGGCAGGTCTGCCAGAGCCTGTGCTTGGGACCCTTCAGGGCACAATAGAAGGCATATTTATTTGCTTTTTCACTTGATTGCATTTCATTTCTGCCTTTCATCCCTGACTAGCATGGGTTATTAGAGACTGTGGCTCTGAGCACTGGTGCTGCTAGCATTATCTGATGTGTGTGCCTTTCAGATTTTGCATCCCAGCACATGGAGGCAAGCAATTTGCCCTATAAGAGTTAATAAATACAAATTCCTCATTGACACAGTCACCTTACTCCCCTAAAGGCGCTGCTGTTTATTTTACCAATTTAATCCAGGGAGTCAAAGCTCCTGGAGGGAAGGATGGATGATTAACTCACAGAGGCACCTACTTCACATAACATATCCACTTAGCAAAACCAGTCTTCACTAAAGGGGAAATGGCCTGCTTGTCATTTGGCTACACAAATGCAACCTGCAAATGAGTCACCAAATTAATAGCAATATTGTGGGGCTCACAAACAAGCAGTGCCCTTTCTAATCTCCATATATGTGCTCCCTCTGGCAGCATCTGCCTTTCAGGCAAGTCTCAAGCTTTACACTGCTGACATTTCGATGTGAAAATAGAGTAACACACACATGTTTGTGTGGATGGTGGATTTTATACCCATGTTAGAGTGTTCAATACAGGCATAAACAGTCAGCTTTTGTTTAAATTCCTCGGCGATTCTTCTAGTGGTTTGTTGAAACAAATAATTTTATAACTGCAGTGTGCATGGAAGTGGAATAACAACATAGGCCAGGCAAGGCTGAGCGCCAGCAGGCAGCTGGAGAAGCTTCCCCCATGCAGCTTTGCCAAGGCAGCTCAATCCTAACCTGCAGCACCCTTGCTATTTCCGGCCTGGTCCCTCGCACAACTCTGCCAATGCACATCAATGCTGACCTGGAGCACCCCTGCTCTTCCAGCCTGGGACACTCACACAGATCTGCCTGGGCACATCAATTCTGACCTGTAATAACTGCTATCTCAGTCCTGGGACCACCACATAGGTCTTCAGTCCGGATCTGCAGCCCTCCTGCCATTCTAGTCCTGGGTCTCTTTCAGAAATAGGCTTTCAGTGGTGCAGTGGTTCTGTGGCACAGACAAACCAATCATAGAACAGGATGAAGCCAGATCTATTTCCATGTGTGACTTAGTCAAAATTGGAAATTTAACTTTCCAGGTGACATACAAGTGCATTGAGCTAGCACATGGCCCAACTCCAGAACCTAACCACCACTGTGCCACACTTCTTCTCCCCACCTCTGCGATGGACTCCCCCAGTCCCCAATCCACACAGGAGACGCAATGGAGTAGAGAAATTCGCTCTACACTTCAATCTGCCAACAATCATCTTCAGTCACTACCATGGAGCCTCCCAGGATACACAGCAGTTCCAGAGCCCCCGTCCCATTGTGCTATGGAGCCCCATGTCGCCTTCCAGCTGTACCCTTACCTCCCCCACTGTGCCCCTTCTGCTGAATCAGGACCCTCATGTTCCACACTCCGCGCTATGGAGATCTCCTCTTCTGCACTTCCTTCACTGCGCCGTGCAGCTCCTATCCCAGCCTTCACTCAGCCAGCACCCCCGCTTTCCCTTGCTCTAGCGAACCCTCTGCTACTCCCTTGCCCTTGGCTTCTCCATTGCGCTAATCCCCTTAGATCCCAGATACACGGGGAAAATAGAGATGGGGTGACAGCAGGAAACGGGGTAGCGGCGCACCAAGTAGGGAGCAGCAGAGAACCATCAACAACGGGAAGGATGGAGAGGAGAGATACCAGGCAAAGGAGAGAAAGGGGGAAGCCACTGGCGGAGGGAGGGAAACCACCAAGGAATAGGATAGGTGAACCATCCGCGAGCAGGTGAGGGCCCCGTAGAATGAGCAGGGGGAGCTTACTGGGAAACAGGGATGCAGAAGCACCAGGGGGCAGGAGGGGAAGTAACCGGGCCCCCCACAAAAAACAGAGAGGTGGCAGCCCCAGGAAATGCCAGGAGGAGGAGAGCAAGGAACGTGGAAGGAGAATCAGCAGGGAGGTCACAAGGGGATGCCATAGGTTGCGGGGAAGGAAGGTCCCAGGGGAGATGGAGAGCTCCCTCGGAGAGCGCTACCAGCCAGGGGAGGAGAAGACTAAAGGAATAGAAATAGTGCAAAAATTAAGTGAAGAGAGAGGAGCAGGAAAGGGGGAGGAAGGGAGAGAACAAAGGGAAGTGAGAGGAGGAGACAGTGAAGGAAAACGCCTGGGAAAGCAGAGAGACTGCAACTCTCTGGAGTATGGAGAGAGCGAAGACCAGGGCTGCCCAGAGGATTCAGGAGGCCTGGGGCAAAGCAATTTTGGGGGCCCTTTCCATAAAAAAAGTTGCAATACTATAGAATACTATATTCTTGTGGGGGCCCCTGTGAAGCCCGGGGCCTGGGGCAAATTGCCCCACTTGCCCCCCCCCCCGCAGCCCTGGCGAAGACACCGTGTTTGCACGCCGGAAGGGGAGCGTGCACACAGGCATTGAGGATGAAACTGGGAAGCCGATTGAAGGGGCCAGGAGGCGTGGAGGGGGAAGGGAGGCCCAGAAAGAAGAATACATTTTTTTATGTGAAAACGACAAAAGGAAGAGATTTCTGAAGGGTTTTGTGTTGATTTTGTTTTTTGACCGTTTGCAAAAAGTCTGGTGTTGGGGAAACCAAACCCATCTGTGCTCTGTGCCAATAACCCCAAAGAACAAGCAGCAACAGAGACCCGAAAGGGAGGGTGCAAGGTGGAGACGTGTGTAGGCGTGACCATTCCCGGGGCAGTGTTTGTAGGGTAGAATTCACCAACCCCAGTAGCATCGCCGGCCCAAGCACGAAATACTTGCGTAAGGACCCGATTCTGCCATGGTTCTCCCGTTGCTTCCAGGAGTACGGTACTCTGGAGGGTGGTAGCCCCAGGCTCTCGGTGGGACTATGGAAAGGCTGGGATAGTGACAGGAGAAGGCCGGGGTTGTGGTCATGGCGAGCTGCAGTTAGCGATGCACTAAGTGGGAAATAGTGAGTCTTGCCGATTAAACGCTAAAAGGATTTGTTGGCTTGACCTAGTTGGGATTGTAAAGGATCCTTGACTGGCATGCGGGGAGGTCCTGGGGCTGGTGCTTTGTTTACCTGGCAAACTAGGGACAGGTGCCGGGCGTGGTGGGTCCTTTTCTGGGGCCAGAGAGGAGCAGGAGAACGGCCCCAGTGTGAGCTGGGAGCACTGCTGAGTGCTTTCCGGCTCCTCTAGGGAAGGTGCTACGGCAGGTGATTCCTTTTAACGCTAATTAGGTGTGAGGGCTGGAGAGTTGCCTTACTCTGCTCTACATAAGAGGGAAGCTACAACGGCCTATTTTAGGGACCTCCTGAGACAGTGGGGAGGGAAGTTTGGAAACCCTGAGTCCAGGGAGGCTTTGCTCGCTAACGGGCTGGGGGGACATAGTGATGGTGCAAGTGAGATTGGGGACCTATCTGGAGCCTATATTCCGGCCTCGTGTTGGGCAGCGCCCTGGCAGCGAGATGCTGGTGCCAAGGGAAACCTCTTTGTGTTCGGGATCTTCTGAATGTTCCTTCACATTGAGCAGCATCCTGGCACAAGTTGTAGGGAAGCTTTTGGTTTCAAGCTGGTTTGTGGGGCTCCCTGCATCATATAGCTCCAATGGGATTATAGGGAGAGGGGCTTGAGAGTCAGCATCTCCCTGCCCCACCTGCTCCCGACGGACCTTCTCCCTGGCTCCCCTAGTGAGTCCGCTCCAAGCTCCCTAGCCTGGCGCTGAGCTGTGAGTCACACACCTAGCCTCGTCAGGACAGTAACTGCCCCGCGCTGTACGGGTCCCAACTCCCATCAGTCCCCTCGCGCCTTCGCTGCACCACTACACCAAGGGGGCCTGCGGAGCCCCCTAGCTCCCGACCAGGACCATCTCCAGAGCTGTGAAACTTCTCATCCCGATAGCTGCCCCGGCGCCTCCCCTCCAGACACTCCTCGCCCTGCCGCCGGTCCCAGCACGCCTCCTGCAGCGCCCCTGGCACCAAGAGTTTACCCCCGTGCCACAAGTGACTGTCTTTCCCCTTCCCGTGCCCGCACAGCCACCAGGAGATACTGACTGCCCATCCCCCGCTCGCTCCTCCGTGCTCCACCCGGGACTTCCCGGGCCTCCCACTGGACCACCACTGAGCACATACACAGCTCCCCACTCTGTCCCCACTGACCCTTCCAGCCGCCACCGCTAGCCTCCCAGCCCTCCCCACTGCTCCATCAGAAACCTCCCTCTGTGCCGCATTACTTCACCCCTCGCCGGTCACCGACCCCCCTCACCTTTGGTATCCCACATACCCCCTCCCCTCCTGCCCGGGACCCCGAGCACCACCAGACCCCAGAGTCCCCTCACCGATCCCGCCCAGCTCCTTCACCCCGGGGCGGCCTGGTTTGTACTTTGGTTTCACTGCGGGAGGGGAGCAGCGAGGGTGGGGGCTGGGGATCTGGTAATTTCATAGTGACAGCAGACATCTCCCGTCCCGATTATTCAGCACAAAGCCTGAGCAACAGACAAAGGAGGGAAGCGCTCGCACCGAGCTGCGTTTTGTAAAACATCACCGCAGAAATAAATCTCCTCTGAGATCTGCGCCTCTCCCAATCCCTTAAATCGATTAACAGATTATCCCCTTTAATCAAGTCATCGGGAAGGATCTGCCACTAGGGGGCTTCTCGCGACTACACAATATCCCCTAATTAACGCCTGGAGAAGTCGCTGGCAGTTTCCATCCTTCTCAGCTAGGAAGAGGATAAGCGAGTAGTTTCCTGGCCAATAAAAGCCGGTATCATTTATGGGGGCTTCTGAAGAAAATGTTTAAGTGAGAGCCGGATAATCCAATGGAGAAATCTTAATTGGGTGCCTCAGGGAGAAAAACAGGACGTGTTTCAAATAAAATGAGTTCTATTGGGAATCGCCATCACAGCTGGGCTTGCTGCTCACATTTAAGAGGATCAGAAATGTGGCTCGGGTGTGAGAAGCCCTCCCGTTACGCGGACCCCTGCCCCAGCCATCCCCAACCCGGCTGCCCTCCCTTCGCGAAGGGTGGCTGAGACACCTCAGCAAAAAAATGCAACTGTGGCGGTTTAAGGGCAAAATTAACAAGCAGAAAGTTGGTCTCAGCCTCCCACTGGCAGGCGCTGGCTGAAGCCTCAGCCTGCACTGCAGGTGTGTGCGCTGCTGAAGAAAGGTTAATGTAAAATCTGTTGAACAGCCAGCCACACGGAGCCCCCTTCGGGCGCTTTCCGCCATCTCTGCTCTCACAGCAGGGGACTCTGCTGGATCAGAGACACTTTGGAAATCCTGCAGGCTCGAAGAGGGCAGGGTGTTAGGGAAGCAGGAGGGGGGCCTTTCTCCATGTCTCTGTGCTGATGGAATCAGCCTTGAGCCGGCTGTCTGGGATGTAATCCCCTTCTCTGGTAATTAAAAAAGTCAGCATTACAAGGAAAACGGTGTGCAGTAAAATGTAATCAATTCTGTGGGAGCTTAACCATCTGTTAAAGGTTAAATCCATGCATGGAGGCTGATGTCAGGATATTCATACGGAGGATTTGGCTTTCGGTGTGTTTCGGGCTCTTTAATCTACCGCAAGGATGAAGCAAACATCTGTGGGAAAATATTACTGGCCCCATATTCATCTGCTCGGGGCTAGAGATGCTATTGCCCAGTAACCAGTAACATAAACTTCCTCTCTCTGGGCGGAGAGGCGAAGGCCAGTCAATGGGTCCCCGCGGGGGTGGGCCCTAGTGGGCGGTGTGATCAGATTTAATGGGAGTTGTGTTCTTTCCGTTCAAACAGGTTTTTTCTTTGCAATAAAGTCGCTGGGGCGGAATCCGTCTCCGTCAGGCAGTTCCGTGCCACGCTGGGAAGATACCTGACCTTTTCCTGTATGGAAATGATTGCAATCTCCCGGGTATTAGCATGAACACATCGCGCTCTCTCCTCCCTCGCTGCCTCTCTCCCGCCCCTCGCCCTCGTCAGCAAAGGGTTAACCATTCCGGCATAATTACAGCTCCGGCTTTCGACTCCTCTGTCCACCAATGCGGTGCTGAAATGAGAGGCAGGTCCTCCCTCCGCTGCTCCGTCTGTGAGCCCGAAAGTAGTTGGAAGTCCAAGTGTTGGACAAACACAAGTGGGGGAGCGGCAAAGCAGCAGCAGCGGCGGCGCTCTCAGGCCCGGGCTAGCCACCGCACCCTTCGCCTCCGATGCCTTCTGCCCGGGGAGACAGCGCAAGCTCCCGCTGGGTGGCACGGGTGGTCTCGGGTGAGCCTTATCCCTGGAGGCGCTGCCGGAGCAGGGGCCCCGGCGCCATGGGGACTGGAGTCTGGGGCAGCGGCTGGACTTGGAGCTGGCAGATACTGTTGCTCCTGGTGACTTCTTGCCTGGAGCCGGCGGCTGGCCAGCTGCGCTATTCTGTCCCCGAGGAGCTGGAGCACGGCGCCTTCGTGGCTAACATCGCCGAGGACCTGGGTCTGGACGTGTCCAAACTGTCGACGCGGCGGTTCCGCATAGTGTCCCGGGCCGGCACCAAGCAGCACCTGGAGGTGAACTTGGAGAACGGGATCCTCTTCGTCAACGAGAAGATCGACCGCGAGGAGGTGTGCGAGGCCGGCGGGGCCTGCCTGCTGCACCTGCAGCTGGTGATCGAGAGCCCGCTGGCGCTGTACCGCGTGGAGGTGGAGGTGCTGGACATCAACGACAACGCGCCCAGCTTCCCCTGGCCGGAGTACGTGCTGGAGGTGACCGAGTCGGCGCTGCCCGGCGCCCGCTTCCCGCTGGAGAGCGCGCAAGACCCGGACGTGGGCACCAACTCCCTGCGCACCTACCAGCTCAGCCCCAACGGCTTCTTCTCGCTCGAGGTGCAGACCCGCAGCGACGGCAGCAAGTTCGCCGAGCTGGTGCTGGAGCGAGCCCTGGACCGCGAGCAGCAGCGCAGCCACCGCATGGTGCTCACTGCCCTGGACGGCGGCCTCCCGGAGCGGTCGGGCACGGCCGGAATCCTCGTCACCGTGCTGGACGCCAACGACAACGTGCCGGCCTTCGACCAGCCCTCCTACGGGGTGAGCCTGCCCGAGGACGCGCCCCCAGGCACGCTGGTCATCAAGCTCAACGCCACGGACCTGGACGAGGGCACGAACGGCGAGATCGAGTACTCCTTCAGCGGCCACGCGCCGCCCCGGGTGCGCCAGCTCTTCAGCGTGGAGCCGCGCAGCGGCCAGGTGCGCCTGGCCGGCCCGCTAGACTACGAGCGCGCGCGCCTGCACGAGCTCTACGTGCAGGCCAAGGACCGCGGCCCCTCGGCGGTGGCCGTGCACTGCCGGGTGCTGGTGCACCTGCTCGACGTCAACGACAATGCGCCTGAGGTGAGCCTCACCTCGGTCTCCACGCCCGTGCTGGAGGATGCGCCGCCGGGCACCGTGATCGCCGTGATCAGCGTGCTGGACCGGGACTCCGGAGACAACGGGCAGGTGAGCTGCGAGATCCCCCGCAACGTGCCCTTCCAGCTCCAGGCTGCCTTCCGCAACTACTACACGCTGGTCACCACCGCGGCGCTGGACCGCGAGGCCGTGCCTGAGTACAACGTCAGCATCACGGCGCGGGACATGGGCTCGCCTGCGCTGCTCACCAGGAAGACCCTGACCGTTCAGGTGTCCGACATCAACGACAACGCGCCCCGCTTCCTGCAGCCCTCCTACAGCGTCTATGTGCTGGAGAACAACGCCCCGGGCGCCTCCATCTGCTCGGTCAGCGCCCTGGACCCCGACTGCCGGCAGAACGCCTACCTGTCCTACTCTATTGCCGAGGGGCACATCCAGGGCATGCCCGTGGCCACCTACGTCTCCATCAACTCGGACAGCGGGCACATGTACGCGCTGCGCTCGCTAGACTACGAGCAGATCCGCAACTTCCAGGTGCAGGTGCAGGCGCAGGACGCGGGCTTCCCCCCGCTCAGCAGCAATGTCACCGTCAACGTCTTCGTCCTGGACCAGAACGACAACGTGCCGGTCATCGTCTCGCCCGTGCCCCGCAACGGCTCGCTTGCCACAGATTTGGTGCCCCGCTCGGCCGACCCCGGCTACCTGGTGGGGAAGGTGTCTGCCGTAGACGCCGACTCCGGGCAGAATTCCCGGCTCTCCTACCAGATCCTGCAAGCCACTGACCCCAGCCTCTTCAGCGTGGCCCTGTACACTGGCGAGCTCCGCACCATCCGAGCCTTCCTGGACAAAGATGCCACCAGGCACCGCTTGGTCATCCAGGTGCGGGACAACGGGCAGCCGCCGCTCTCCGCCTCGGTGTCCCTGCTGCTGTCCGTGGTGGAGAGCGTGCCCGAGACCCTGTCCGATTTCAACGAGCTCTCCCTGAACCCTGAGCTCTCCTCCTCCACGCTCACCCTCTACCTCATCGTCTCCTTGGGGTCCGTGTCTTTCACCTTTCTGGTGGCCATCATCATCCTCACGGCCATCAAGTGCCACAAGGACCGGCACTCCCTGCATGGCTACGGCTGCTCCCTCCCCGCCTGCTGCTGCGTGAAGGCCAGGGCTTCGGCCGACGTCTTCAAAAATTCCAACATCAAACCCCAGCTCTCCTCGGGCAACAAAGTGCCCACCAACTGCCTGGACGTGGCGGGCAGCGGCCCTCCGGGCTACTGCTACAAAGTCTGCCTGACCCCGGAGTCCGCCAAGAGCGACTTCATGTTCCTAAAGCCCTACAGCCCGAGTCCCCTGAGGAACAACGAGAAAGCCGCCGAGAATTTAACAGGGCCGGGAAGGAAGCCCCGACCGGCCAATAACACCGTCAGTGCCGCCAGCCAGGTAACCCTGCGCTGCAGTACAGCCGGTGGGACTCAGTGAGACACACCAGGAGAGAGTGCCATGAAATACCCCTTCAAGGGTTAGCCCGGCTTTCCCCCTTCTTCTCTCCCTCCCCCGCCCCCTTGGAAACAAATCTGAGCTGGGAGAAATCCTTTCATTCGGGCACAACTTTTTAAAGATAATTACCCTACCCTTTGATCAAGTGGATGTGTCGGAATTAGTACCCCTCAGACAGCAGGGAATTCTCCAGCACGCTCCTTATCCATTTCAGTTAATGATTTGGGGGACGTCAGGCTCATTTTAAATTAGCGAAAGTAGCAGAACGCGCTCAGAAGCAGTAGCCCAGCTCCTATTAAGACTGAAATAGGGAGCGTGCCCAGGAAAGCCAAGGGCTGTCTCAGGAGATAACTGTCCCCTTTTGAGGGCTCTCGCTTAGCCTCCGATTGCGGCTGCACAACCCCGTAGCCTTCCCTCAAGAGAGCCAGACATGACACGGGGCAGCAAAGCAAGCTGTGCTTTAAGCCTCTTGAAATTTCACTCTCTATTCTGTATTTCCCCATAGCACATATTACAGGCGGCACGAATTACTCAGGCGCTCTAGTGGCCCTTGGGGATTTTCAGCTCCTTTGTCTCAATAAGAAATTCAGGCAGATACACCCGGCTCAAGCAGATTCAGATGCAGCCGTTGCCCAATGCTGCATCAGTACCGCACCCAGTGCTTTCCTACTAGTGACGATCCTTTTCGGGTTTTATTTTTATTATTTATAAATCGCCCTAAGTGGCTTTGTTGGAGGATGGGGGAGGTTTCATGTGGTGATTAAAATCCTTCCCAAACGAGCGAAGGGAGCGAAGGGTGTCATGCTGCAGTATTGCCTCTCCAGTCCTCACAGTTGAGACCTGGTGTCTTGTTTGGTTCTTTCAGAGGCATCTCCTTGTCTTTGTAACTGAGATACTTCGCCATTCCCCCATTTCCTAAGGACACCACTTTTCTCCTGGCATCTATTAAAATTAATGCTGAAATATTGTCATTGAAGGGGAAGAGCACTTTGCAGAAGACAAATGCCTGACATTTCGGTGAACTGATCACTAGATGGTGCAAAAGCCTAGACTCTGCGCTCGGAGAGAAAAAAAGATTTAAAGAGATTTTTATGTCAACATTTGTTAGGTATTTAAATGAATAACGTCTAATTTTTTAGATGAAATACTCTTTCAATAACGCGATTACCGGGGATGGATGGGGATGAGAAGTCTAATCCACTTACAAACATTTTACTTTTAACAAAATATCCTTTTTTAAAATAAGCACAAGACATTCTGTAGACAGGTTTTCTTTTTACATTTTCCCTTGGATCATTGGACACAGTTGTCTAATATGTTAATGCGATTTTCCTCCAGTCAGTTACAAACTCCCTCTAGTGACATTCCGCACACAGCTGATTTCCACACCTCTCCGCCTCAGGCTGGTGTAGGGAGATACCAGACTAAACCACCTCAATCGAAACTAAATAATAATAATAAAAAAGGTTTACAAATATCAAGAGAAAAAAATCTGTAATGAAAGAATGGATCCAGATTTACAGACAGGGGTTGGGAATTAAGGTGTGAAAACTGGGGTAGTGGGGAAGAGGGAGAAGAAAGGAGGCGTGATCTAGTGGGGGGAGACAAGTCTGGAAGACACTGCTTTCGGCTCTGTCAGAGATTTCCTGTGTCTCTGTGCCTCAGTTTCACCTCTGTAAAATGGAAATAGTATTACCTCACAGAGGTGCAGTGAGGCTTAATTCTTGGATGTCTGAGGGGCGCTTTGAGAGCTGATGGATGGCTCTGTAAAGGGGCAAAGCAAGTTGTTATCAAACCTGTGTTACCAAGTGCCAGGAGAACACTAGAGGGCTCAGTTATGTCCGAACAGTTACTTTGTTTACTACCACGGGCTAGTTGGCTTCAGAGGCGCATTGCTTTCAGAATACAGTAATTGGCCTGATTCCTATCTCACTCCCGCCGCTGTAACTCCACTGGCTTCTTTCTCTTGGCTGTTTTCTGGAACGAGGGCGGAGGGAGATATGTCCTGAGCTCACCGGATCTCATCCCTAATACATTTCCCACTCCTCATGCTGCCTCCCAAGGCAGGGAAGCCTGGAATTTGGATGCCCACTAATCTGCCTTTTCAGTTACAACCACCTCTAAGACATTTAATTTTTTACCCCTAAATCCTCAGAAATGGCTTCCCTGATTCGGACTCGCTTTTGAACTCACACCTGGCCAATTATCAGGATCAACTGCACCCAGTTTGCGCGGGCCATGGCCTGAGAAATCATTGACAAGACAGGAACTGGAGCTTTCCAACGTCTGACCTAAATGACAACGAGGCAGGCATATTAAATAAAACTGTGCAACAATAGTGAAATAATTGGGGATTTTTAATGCAAGCCAAATCGAATACAGCTTCCATTTCACAATCCAGCGAGTCTGACACCGAGATTAAAAAATCACTCTGGCTAAACCCAAGTTGGAGTCTGACCGAGAAAACAGAATACAAATGAGCCTCTTTGAAAGCCCTGTTTGCTTCTCCGTTCATGTTCGTATCTGATGTTCCATCACCTCCTATTCTTTGAAGGAGACGGATTAGAAGAACAGGCAGATTATTTAGACCGGCAACATATTTACAGAGAGCAACTGAAGTGGGTTAGAGTGCGGGCCAGAGAGGGTTTTCAATGGATTTCTGGAAGCAGACGGCTTGTTGCTTCACTGGTGAAACATAAAAGATAAGACAGCTCCCTTTGTTAGTTGTTCTAAACGCAGAAATCCTACAAGCAAGCAGCAGCTTTGTTCCTGCGCTTTGGCAGGGACAGTAATTAAATATTGTAATCTGAATGAGATCCGAAAGCAGACCAATAACTGGATGCGGAGTGACAGCTTTAGCTTTCAGTGGGAAAGGTAAATATACCTCCCCCGGAACAAGGAGAATAGGGCAGCATTGCCCTGCTATTTGCCCTCTGTCTCTGCCTTGCACTTTTCACTCCTCGCGTAGCGTCAGGTGTATGGGTTCTTGGGGGTGATTTTTTTATCAGAGCTGGAGATTCTGTCGAGTGATCAGTTTCACATAACCCTATATACCTAGAAGGCATCTCACTTCTCTTGCTCTAGCGATCATTTCCCACCTATTTCGCAGTGTAGCTAATTCACCCCCTAACCACATGGAACCTGGGCCTTCAGTGGTTTCTCAATTTGCCCGAAAAGCAGGCAGAGTTCATCTAGCTCAGACCAACCCAACCTAGCCATAGAGCCAAAAGGAGCTAACCTAATTAATTAAATTCCCTTTGCTGTGAGCATTAAGCACTCAAAGCTTCTTTGGGGGGAGGTGATGGGTATGGCAAACCCACGCGCCAGAAAGATGGAAATTCCATGTGTCTAATGTTGTATATTTCCTGTGTTTTACAGATCAAACAGCCCAATACGGACTGGCTGCCTACAAAAACCCAGCGATCAGCCCTGAAAAGGTACCAGAACCTAATACTTAGAGGGTATGGGGTAAAGGGGGAAGGACGGTTATTGCTGACCCGAATACGAGTGGAGTCTTCATGGCGTCTTTGTTGTCTTGATGGTTCTCTTTAGTTCGCAGAGTCTGGAGGACGTAGGAGGAGTCCGCAGAGGAGTCCAGAAAGAGCATGACAGGCTGCGTCCCCTGGTCACTCCAGTCTCTGGTTAGTGTTGGGTAGTGCAGAACATCACACGCCTAAAGTCTAACCGGGCGGCTCCCAAACTGGCAGGGGAAACCGAACCAGGCTGCCAGTCTAAGGCCCCATCTGAGCCTTTCATTCCCCACCAGCGCTGTATGTGCTTTATCCCGCATCGGAGCCCGGGCTGCTCCAAACCCTAGCCTCGCCCGAGGCCGGTGCACCGCCAGGAATTGGCGGGGGGAGCGGTGGTGGGAGCACTGGGATGTTGGAAACGCATCATGGTAGTGAGAGGAATCTTCCTATGTACCAGTCACAACAGCTATAGGCACCAGAACTAGTGATGTAGAGCGGTAGTCCAGCGCCAGGCCCCTTGAACGGATTCATTTCTTCCTACCTCAGGCATTTTAAAGGCCGATTAAGGCGCGGCTGGATTGGGAGGGAGGGTGTATCTGGCTGACTGATCCGCTCTGGTCCCCAGAAGCTTTCCCCGGTGCTAGCTAACGTTTGCTTTCTCCAGAATTCCAGAAAGCATCCGGGGCCTCCAACAGCATTTGGACCCCCAGGTACGGCCCCCTGTACCCGCCGCACATCCCGTACCAGCACAACGTTTATATACCAGGGACCCCACCCATGCTGGCAAACAAGGAGGGGCCCCGCTGCCTGGATCCGGAGGACAAGAACAGCTTCTCCACTTTTGGGAAGAGGAAGAAAATGGCCACCTATTGCGACATAGGCGACAGCATGATTATCAACAATGACCTAAAATAATGGCTGCCAGACCAGAGCGCCGGTCAGCTCTGTCCATGTTCCTGGAGAAGCTGAGATGGGGTCAGTTGCCTTTTCCAGCCTGCAGCTTTTATACAGTGCAAGAAGCAGTGGGGTCCTTCTATACGAAGTGCCCTCCTTGCTAATCTGCTGAACAGTGTGATGCTAAGACATTGCCTGCAGCCCAGGTACCTATTATTGTAATTAACCAAGTCCAGTCTCCGGCCTGCAGCTGGACAGAAGAGGAGATGGATTTGCAGCACTTGAACCAAGAGAAGGAATGAAATGGGAGACTGGAAGAAAGACATTAAGATTCTTCCCATGTCATTCTGCAGGGGCGGTAGCTGGTCTGTGTATTAGTGGGTACATGACCGTTTAGTAGTGGGTGTGAGGATTACACGAAGGATTTGCCTTGTGTTAAACACATCCCCATGCAGATTTATTCTGGGGGCCGAAAATCCGAGCAGCCCTCGGCCATGTCTCGCGCATTTCAAGAAGCCTTTAGCAAGCTCCATTTTGTAACTATTGTAACTTCTTTCCTCGTGAGGCTGTGTGAATGTATCAAGTACACGTGTATGTTTCTGACTATTGAACGCTCTGGAATCGCTGCAAAATGCCATGTTAAAATCAAGAGGGCTGAGAGAGCTACTCGGGTTAAAGCAAACATAGATAGTACCTGGGCAGGGAGAACTCTCCATAAATTAAGGAGTTATGGAATACTGTAATAATTTCTTAGACCTGGATCTCAGATCAGTTACAGGGGAGACATGGAGGCAGGGCACAGCATGCTAAAACCAGCCCATTGTTTCTGGCCTCACTGACAGTTAAAAAATATAACCAAACAACTGCCGGGTGTTGTAATTTTTGATCCGCTCATCTGAAACGCAGATCTCATCGGGGAAGACTGTTTTTTATTATTAAAATTATAACTAAAAGTTTCCAGGATCTAAGCGTTCTTAAAGAGAGAGTTTATGGGCAAATCTCGCGTTCCCAGGCAAGGGACCCACATCTCCTCCTCTTTGTGGTCTGTGATGTGGAAGGGGGATGGAGACTGGGCAGCCAGGGGACGCAGAGTGGGGCTATAACATCTTTTCTACTTAGCCTCCCTCAGGAATCCCAGGAGCACTGAAGGCAGAGACCCTGGTTATGGTACCAGGGTCTTAATGAAGCCAAGTTGCCATTTACCCGGGGACCCCTCATGGGGTTCAGATATGGTACAGGGGCTCAGTCTTCTAGGTGGATGACGTTGGCCTCCTGCAAGCCCCTGGAATCCTCTACATTTAGGGGAAGGCTCTGCTGTCTTATTCACCAATAACAGTCCCCTTGGTGATGACTATGGGGTGGATCTCAGCGAGATTTCCTTCCCCAAAGCCCAATCTTGTTTCCCCACCCCCCCCATGGGAAGTGTAAAAAATAAGCTCCCCCTTTTGACTGGTGAGCCATAGGATGGGACCGATCTTTAGATGGGGTGATGATCTCCTGCACACAAGCACATCACCGCTATAGCTGCCCTCCCAGATCAAAGAGAAGTTTTCACTCCACCCCATGTTGCTTTTTAAGGCATTAAACACACAATCGGGCAGAATCCCAAATCAAAAACACGCTCCGCCCACCTCCTACAAACTCCTCTGTTAGTTGTACTCAGCCTAGAGCCCGAAGAGTATATTTCCTTTGAGAAACTCAACCGAAGATTGTCCATCACCATTGAGAAAGTTCAAGCTCGTTCAAATTTGCCACGCAGGTGGGAGTGGGGACACAGCTCAGATCAGGTAATTCTAGTTTTGGCTTGCTTGGAACTAGCCCCGGAGATCCCAAAGGTCTCTGAATCTGAATCTCCTCTTTGTTGACAGATTTGAACTGACAAACCTATTTAAAATAACACAGAGGAACAATTTTCCTGGAGAGATATGTTGGTCTGTGGGCATGGAAACCGTGTGGAGAAGTGTGCCAGAGTCACAGAAGGAAGATTGCTAGGCTTTTGAATTACAGCTCATTTCGAACAATACATGCAGTGCATGAGAAATTCCCTTTCAACAAGTAGCCTTTGTTTCACAGTGTTTGCTTTATACTAATAAAATTGTATTTTAATAGCTCAGACAGCTCTATGGCTTTTCTGATGGGCAACAAACAGCAGCCACACTGGCGACGGTTTCTCCGATGGTTTTGTTTTTCACCTTTCATTGGGCAGAATATTATCATCGTCTCTGAGCGGGGACTTGGCCAAAGCTTGCTGGAGATCTTTTAAAACTCTGTAATTTGCCGCAATTACTATATTGGATGCTAGCAATATTAAAATGCTTCATCTTGTCGTTTCCACGGAAGAGGTTATATCCCTTGCTTTCCTTTTAAAATCTCTGCTGTGTGCACTATTGCATTCCTCACCTGTACGGTTTCCTTTCGGCGATGCTGAAGTATTCCCTGTACATACTTCGCTGGACTCTTGTCTTGGCCCCTTTGAACCACTTTGGTGGTAAATTGGGGGCCGTCAAGCTTCTTTCACCAGCTCCCTGAGGATTCCATCAGCGTTAGGGGAACAAGTAGGTGGTCTAGCCATTCTCCCCGACCCCTCTTCTGGCCCTGGGGAGAAAGGAGGCTTGGCTGGAGCAGCTGCAGATCCTGGAGATCCCCAGCTGGCAGAACAACCCCACGGGGCTGTTCTAAGTGGCACAGGGGATCAAGGTATCTCCCTGCCCTCTCCAGGGTTAAGGCGCCGCAAAGGTTGCAGAAAGTTGCATTTGTTCACCTGCCCAGGCGCCGATCCTACAATAACGGGTCTAGCCCGTTCAACTGTGCTAGACCCAGGGATGCTAACCACTCTCAATGGAAAGCACTTCAGTATCCTTCTGCGTGAGAGCTGCAAGCGAAATATAATGACCTATTAGTTTCCCCTTTGCATTGTTTCTACTATTCAGTTAAGCTTTTCCTGAGAGACTCGCCACCCACACCTGGCATCTGGACTAGTAGGAAGACAGGCACCTATCTCTGGATATGTGCCAAACGCAAGGACGTAGGTGTCTGGAAGCAGATGTGTCAGATTTGCTATGGAAAAATCCTCCCCTCTTCAACCGCTTTCTTTCTTTCTTTCTTTCTACTGGAGTTCCCTGGTTAGCTGCAGAGCTTGGGCAGAGGCAGTGCAACTTTCCCAAACACAGAAGTCAGACTGAGGGGGGAGGGAAGGGCAGCGAGGGTAATCAGGTACTCTCCTCCCAAGCTCCAACCACAACCCACACTCCACCTGCTTGTGAGCCTCAAATGAGAGGATGCCCACAGTTAGACGGGGCAGATTTTCATCACCTGATCTTCCCTCTTTCTCCCACGATATGATCAGCAATGACTTTTTAACAACGTTGGCGTTAAATTGTCATAATTAGGCTTTAGAGCTAACGCCTAGTGGAAATGAATTGGGTCAATCACTGTCTTCTCTGCCGAGTCTGCCAGCTGTGGGCTAACCAGTGCCAATTCTACAGCTGGTTTTGGGGATGTAGATTATACGTATCTGTTCGGAAATGGACGGAGATCACCAAATCACTTCATAGGGGCCACTAAACAGTGACCAGGAGGTAATTTTCGAGGTGAAGAATGATCTTGCAGTTAAGGAAAGCAGGCTTCGAATTCGGGAGACCTGACTTCTATCCACATTCCTGCCACATGATCTTAGGTAAAATAAAAAAAATCACCCTGTGCTTCAGTGTAAAACGAGGCTAATGATATTGCCTTATTTCATAAGTGAGCTGTGAGGTTTCATTCAAGTAATATTTATAAAGGGCTTTGAGATCTTCAGAGAGAGTGTTTTAGATGTTTTATTATTAATGATTTTTGGTCACTATTAGTTTTTTCCAGATTCAGAGCAGAAATGAAAGCTTCATATTCCAATTTTACAATTTGGGATATAATTTTGTGGTAATAAAGGGGTGGTTTTATGGCCTATGAAGAATGTTAAGGAAAAACAAAGAAACTCCAGGAAACTAAAGTCTTACAACCTCATATGAAATTAGATGGTTTACAGAAACCTGATTGCTGCCGAAAGTAATACAATCAAGAAGCAATAACTCCATTACATTGACTTAATTCCCTATAAAACTTAGTGGGTATGTGCCAAATTCGGGGGTGCAATCCAAACCAATGAGGAGTTTTGTCATTGCCTGCCTTGTAATCCCGAGTGCTTCAAAATGCTCTGCTGCTGTAGTGCTCTTGACTGGATGTTTCTAGCCAGCATAAAAACATGCACTGAGTGTCTGTGTGTTAAGCCCTGGTTCAGTTTTCTGTTCCCTACAGCCTGCCTACAACACAGAAGCCCCAATGTGGTTACACCTGACAAGATGACCCCAATGCCTCAGGGTATGTCTACACTACGGGATTAATCCGAATTTATATAATTCGAATTTGGGAAACAGATTGTATAAAGTTGAATGTATGCGGCCACACTAAGCACATTAATTTGGTGGTGTGCGTCCATGTACCGGGGCTAGCGTCGATTTCTGGAGCGTTGCACTGTGGGTAGCTATCCCATAGCTATCCCATAGTTCCCGCAGTCTCCCCCGCCCATTGGAATTCTGGGTTGAGATCCCAGTGCCTGATGGGACAAAAAACATTGTCGCAGGTGGTTCTGGGTACAGCCTCACCCCTCCCTCCCTCCCTGCATGAAAGCAACGGACGGCAAACAACCATTTCGCGCCTTTTTTCCTGGGTGAACACTGCAGACTCCATACCACGGCAAGCATGGAGCCCGCTCAGCTCAAGACAGCAGTCATGAACATTGTAAACACCTCGCGCGTTCTCGTGGAGTTTATGCTGAGCCAGGACCAGAAAAACGAGGCGAGGAGGCGGCGGCGGCGGCAGCGCAGTGACAAGCATGATGAGGACATGGACATGGACATGGACACGGACACAGAATTCTCTCAAACCACGGGCCCCGGTGCTTTGGAGATCATGTTGTTAATGGGGCAGGTTCTATCCATGGAACGCCGATTCTGGGCAAGGGAAACAAGCAAAGACTGGTGGGACCGCATAGTGTTGCAGGTATGGGATGATTCCCAGTGGCTGCAGAACTTTTGCATGCGTAAGGGCACTTTCATGGAACTTTGTGACTTGCTGTCCCCTGCCCTGAAACGCCAGAATACCAAGATGAGAGCAGCCCTCACAATTGAGAAGCGAGTGGCGATAGCCCTGTGGAAGCTTGCAACGCCAGACAGCTACCGGTCAGTCGGGAATCAATTTGGAGTGGGCAAATCTACTGTGGGGGCTGCTGTGATGCAAGTAGCCAAAGCAATCACTGAGGTGCTGCTATGAAAGTTAGGGACTCTGGGAAATGTGCAGGTCATAGTGGATGGCTTTGCTGCAATGGAATTCCCTAACTGTGGTGGGGCGATAGATGGAACCCATATCCCTATCTTGGCACCGGAGCACCAGGGTACCCAGTACATAAACCGCAAGGGGTACTTTTCAATGGTGCTGCAAGCACTTGTGGATCACAAGGGACGTTTCACCAACATCAACGTGGGCTGGCCGGGAAGGGTTCATGACGCTCGCGTCTTCAGGAACACTACTTTGTTTAAAGGGCTGCAGCAAGGGACTTACTTCCCCGACCAGAAAATAACCGTTGGGGATGTTGAAATGCCAATAGTTATTCTTGGGGACCCAGCCTACCCCTTAATGCCATGGCTCATGAAGCCATACACAGGCAGCTTGGACAGGAGTCAGGAGCTGTTCAACTACAGGCTGAGCAAGTGCAGAATGGTGGTAGAATGTGCATTTGGCCGTTTAAAAGGTCGCTGGCCATCGTTACTGACTCGCTCAGACCTCAGCCAAACCAATCTCCCCATTGTTATTTCTGCTTGCTGTGTGCTCCACAATCTCTGTGAAAGTAAGGGGGAGACCTTTATGGCGGGGTGGGAGGCTGAGGCAAATCGCCTGGCTGCTGATTACGCGCAGCCAGACACCAGGGCGATTAGAAGAGCACACCAGGAAGCGCTGTGCATCAGAGAAGCTTTGAAAACCAGTTTCATGACTGGCCAGGCTACAGTGTGAAATATCGGTTTGTTTCTCCTTCATGAAAATCCGCCCCCTTTATTGACTCATTCTCTGTAAGGTACCCACCCTCCCACTTCCCCCAGCTTGCTTTCAAACCAAATAAAGTCACTATCGTTTAAAAATCATTTATTCTTTATTCATAGATTATAAAAAGAGGGAGGGAGCCCGGGTGGGGTTTGGGAGGAGGGAAGGAAAAGGCCACTAAAAAAAGGTTAAAAAAATGACAGCCTTTTGCTTGGGCTGTCCACTGGGGTGGAATGGGAAGGTGTACGGAGCCTCCCCCCCCCCCGCGTTCTTACACGTCTGGGTGAGGAGGCTATGGAACATGGTGAGGGGGGAGGGGGGTTATACAGGGGCTGTAGCGGCACTCTGTTATCCTGCTGCCGTTCCTGAAGCTCCACCAGATGCCAGAGCATGTCTGTTTGCTCACGCAGCAGCCCCAGCGTTGCATCCTGCCTCCTCTGATCTTCCTGCCGCCACCTCTCATCTCGAGCGTCTCTCCTCTCTTCACGTTGGTCCCTCCTGTCCTCACGTTGGTCCCTCATGTCCTCACGTTGGTCCCTCCTGTCCTCACGTTCACTGGCTTCTTTCCTATACTTTGAAACCGTGCCCTTCCACTCATTCAGATGAGCTCTGTCACTGCGGGTGGATTCCATGATTTCTGTGAACATATCGTCTCGCGTCTTCTTTTTCCGACGCCTTATCTGTGATAGCCTTTGGGACGGAGGAGGGAGGCTTGAAGAATTTGCAGCTGCTGGAGGGAGGGAAAAAAGGAGAGAATTTTTTAAAAAGATACATTTTGCAGAACAATGCTTATACTCTTTCATGGTGACCAACACTATTCACATTACATAGCACATGTGATTTCTGTGCAAGGTCGCATTTTGCCTCTTAATATTGAGTGCCTGTGGCTTTGCTGCTAGAGATCACAGACGCAGGTCCGGGCAACAGAATTCGGCTTGCATGCAGCCATGGTAAGCCATTGTCTTTCGGCTTCTGCGCCCTCCTTTCCCACATACCAAGCAAAGCCTGTTGAGTGCTGCGGTTTTCCTGTTAACCTTAAGCAGCAGAAAACAAACTAATCCCCCCCCCCCATCCAATTCTCTGGATGATCGCTTTATCCCTCCCCCCACCGCGTGGCTGGTATCAGGGAAGATCCCTGCTAGCCAAACACGAAAAGCTCTGGGCCAATTCCCCCCCCCCCCGCGCTTGGCTAACTGCAGGGAAGGATTTCTTTTCAGCCACAGGCAAACAGCCCAGTAGGAACGGCCACCTCTGTCCCCTTAATTAAATTCCCGTATTTCAACCAGGTTACCATGAGCGATATCACTCTCCTGAGGATTACACAGCAAGATAAAGAACGGATGTTGCTTGAATGCCAGCAAACACCATGACCATACGCTGCCAGGCTTTGTCATGCAATGATACCAGATTACTTGCTGCAAGCATGGTGCGGTCAAGTGTCCTACCATGGAGGACGGAATAAGGCTGCACTGCCCAGAAACCTTGTGGCAAGGCTTTTGGAGTACCTCCAGGAGAGCTTCATGGAGATATCCCTGGAGGATTTCCGCTCCATCCCCAGACACGTTAACAGACTTTTCCAGTAGCTGTACTGGCTGCGAATGCATCCCAAGTCCTCAGGGAAAAGTAATCATTAAAAACTCTTGCTTTTAAAACAAGTTTTATATTTTAAAAGGTAAACTCACCTGAGGTCCCTTCCATGGGGTCGTGGTCTTGGATACTGGGTTGGAAGGGTACTTCAGTTAGGCTGAGAAAAAGATCCTGGCTGTTGGGGAGAACGGAGTGCTGGGTGCTCTCTGCAAGCTCGTCCTCCTCCTCCTCCTCCTCTTCCCCGTCCACAGAATCCTCAGGTATAGCTGATGAGATTATCCCCGCCTGGGAATCCATGGTCAGAGGTGGGGTAGTGGTGGCGGCCCCCCCTAGAACTGCATGCAGCTCGGCGTAGAAGCGGCATGTCCGCGGCTCTGACCCGGAGCGACCGTTTGCCTCCTTTGTTTTTTGATAGGCTTGTCTGAGCTCCTTGACTTTCACGCGGCACTGATCTGAGTCCCTATTGTGGCCTCTCTTCATCATGCCCTTGGAGATTTTTTCAAAAGTTTTGGCATTTCGTCTTTTTGAACGAAGTTCTGCTAGCACTGAATCCTCTCCCCATATAGCAATCAGATCCAGTATCTCCCGTACGGTCCATGCTGGTGCTCTTTTTCGATTATCGGCCTGCATGGTTACCTGTGCTGATGAGCTATCTGTGGTCACCTGTGCTCTCCATGCTGGGCAAACAGGAAATGAAATTCAAATGTTCGCGGGGCTTTTCCTGTCTACCTGGCCAGTGCATTTGAGTTCAGATTGCTGTCCAGAGCGGTCACAATGGTGCACTGTGGGATAGCTCCCGGAGGCCAATACCATCAAATTGCGGCCACACTACCCCTAATTCGAAATGACAAAATCGATTTTGGCGCTACTCCGCTCGTCGGGGTGGAGTACAGAAATCGATTTTAAGAGCCCTTTATTTCGAAATAAATGGCTTCGTTGTGTGGACGGGTGCAGGGTTAATTCGATTTAACGCTGCTAAATCTGAATTAAAGTCATAGTGTAGACCAGGCCTCAGAGTCCTGAATTTTCCCAAAACTGTGGGCTCTGCAAAGTGGAGCCCTCTCCTGGATCATCAGAGAGATATTAAGGTTCTTTTGTTCCTTTTGAAGATACAATACCCAGCATTACCACATTAACTGGAGTTAACGTTCACTTTAAATCAAACACAGTCCTGGCTTGGTTTGATTAAAAGTAAATCAAGTTTATTAACAAAAAGAAGATAGGATTTTAAGTGAGTTCAAGTAGAAAGAGTAGAGTTAGAACTGGTTACAAGCAAATAAAAGTGAAAAGCCCTTTCTAGGAGGCTAAGACTTAACAAAACAAGCTACAATCTTTGTTCAAGGTAGTTTCTTTACCAATCTACCTCCCAGCAAGATGGCTGATGACCTCTCTAGTCAAGCTCTCCCACAAAATCCAGAGTACTTGGTTCAATTGTCTTCTTAGGTGAAAGATCACTTGTGGTTTTCTGTCCCTCCCCTTTTTTAGTCCGGTGAGTCTTTGAAATAGATACTTCTGGATGACCCCCTAAAGTAAAGTTCATTCAAGCCAGGAGGAAGGTTACAGAAGTGTCATGATGGTTTCTTCCCCTGCTTGTTTGTTAAAATGCAAATCAATCTGTTTCCTGCAATCTCCTTCCCCTCTTGATGATCCTATGTAATTTACATTCCCCGACCCCTGGTCTCTTAATGTACCTTGGAAATACCTTCCAGGTGGCAGAACCACTCCTTTGTCCAGGGTGGAGTTACTTTAGCCAAAGGCACATTGATTTTGAATTGTCCCAATACTAGGAGTTCTGCACTCTCCCCAGGGAGCAGGTCTGCCTGTTAACCCATACTTCTCCAGACTAGAGAAATTTAAGTCCCAGTATCTCTCTTCCCCATGCATTCTTTACCATTCACCCTGGCAGCTTTAATAAATCCCATGTCCATCTCCAACAGGTCAGAGCTCACAAAATTAATCAGAGGACCTGCAGGTACCTCTTAGGATCCTGTGTTAAATACAGTTGCATTAACTTGGGCTGTACTGTATGTGGCCTTAGCTTATTTCAGTTTAGGACAGTTATCCCTCAAGTGTTCAGTGGATTCATGGGTGAAACACCTTCTTGGACTGTTTGCAACCGTGCCTTAGTGGGTCATAACTTAGAATGTCAAAATTAGGACAAACTGCTGAGAAATATGGCAAACACAACCCAAAACTGGTGGTTATTCTTTTATAAGATATACCAAACCAGCCACAAATGTAAATTCCTGTTTCACCACACTGGCTAACAAGAAAACATAAAGGCAGTTTCCTCAGTTCTTATATTACCACCAAAAACACTGGATTCAGAGATGAGTGGTTCATTACAATCGGTCTCATCAAATAATAGGTTCTTCTGATCCCAAAGGACCCAAAGGTCAATATAGAATTTAGATTTTACCCAAAAATCACGCTGGTGCCAATCCTTTAGTATCTAAAATCTAAAGGTTTATTCATAAAAAGAAAGAAAGAAAAGTGAGAGATAAAATTGGTTAAAGGAATCAATTACATACAGTAATGGCAAAGTTCTTGGTTTAGGCTTGTAGCAGTGATGGAATAAACTGCTGGCTTAAGTCAAGTCTCTGGAGTACATCCACAGCTTGGATGGGTCATTCAGTCCATTGTTCAGAGCTTCAGTTTGTAGCAAAATTCCTCCAGAGGTAAGAAGCAGGATTGAAGACCAAATGGAGGTGTTTCCAGGGCCTTTTATAGTTTTTGTCATGTGGAGGGCATTCCATTGTTATTACTGTGGAAAATTTCAGCAACAAGATGGAGTTTGCAGTCACATGGGCAAGTCCCATGCCCATACATTTCACCTAGTCACAGCAGAACATTCCATTAAGTGTAGATGGGCATCTCCCATGGTCCATTGTCAGTTAAATGTTCTTTCGATAGGCCACTCAATTTCAATAGTCCCTCCAAGATGTGCTGGCTAATTATTTTGTGGGCGTTACTCCAGGAGCAAACATTTGAAATCCAAGTATAGAGCCAATACTTATAACTTCAAATACAAATATGATACATGCCTATAGATAGCATAATCATAACCAGCAAATTATAACCTTTTCATAGACATCTTACGCGACAAACTTTGTACAATATTTGCTGCAAATATATAACAGTGGTTGCAACAATTATCTATTTGGTCATATTCTAATCAGATAACATCACACTGTTCTCCTGTACAGGATGTCTTTGAGTGAGATTCCCAAGGAAGGATCTATTCTGGAGAGGAGAGTGCCTGGGTTCCCAACTGCCTTATCTTTTCCCAGGGACAAAACGGGCTCTCTCCCTTAACACTGGGCTTCTTTCCTTCCCTCTGTGGCTTGTAATCACTGGATGCTTTAGCTTGCACATGTACATCAGCAAGATCCATGACATTGTGGACAGACTCTAGGGGTGTATCCCAGATAGCTTGTCTGATTTCCTCAGAACACATGCCCAAGAATATTCTTGTGCAAAAAGATCAAACAACTGGTCATAATTCTCTGCCCCCTTCCCCTTGGCCCATTTTTCATCAAATCACACAATTTATTCACATTCTTTATGAGTAATTTTTTTATGCATTTTGAGACCTCTAAATTTCATTTCATACATTTTGGGGGTGTGATGTTATCTGATTAAAATATGACCATACAGATCATAGTTGCAACCACTATTATATATTTGCAACAAATCTTGTACAAAATGTGGCATGTAAGGCGTCTATTAAAGGTTTTTATTTGCTGGTTATGATTATGCTATCTGTATGCATGTATCATTTTTGTATTTGAAGTTATGAGTATTGGCTGTATACCTGGATTTCAAATATTTTCTCCTGGGGTAAATAACAAGGTAGTTAGCCAGCACATCTTGGAGGGACTATTCAAATTGAGTGGCCCATCAAAAGGACACCTAACTCACAATGAACATGTGACTTGCCCATGTGACTCCAAACACTATCTGGTCACCTGTGATTCTCCACTAGGTATGCTGAGGCTTTTGTTTGAAACAATGAGTTTCCCTCCACATGGCAGATGATATAAAAGGCCCTGGAAACCCCACAATTTTGCCTCTTTCCTGTCCTTTGGGATCAGAAGAACCTATTATCTGATGAGACTGGTTGTAAAGAACCACTCATCTCTGAATCCAGTGTTTTTGGTGGTGATATAAGAACTGGAATGCCTGAGGAAACTGCCTTTATGTTTTCTTGTTAGCCAGTGTGGTGAAACAGGAGTTTATTTTGTGGCTGGTTTGGTATGTCTTATAAAAGAATAACTACCAGTTTGATGGGTGGTTCTTTTTCCTATTTAATAAATCCTTATATAGTTTATTATAGGATTGGCTACAAGAATTCTCTTTGTTGTAAGATCTAAGGTGCAATTGACGTGGGATAAGTGACTGGTCCTTTGGGACTGGAAGTAACCTGAATATTGCTGTGATTCTTGGTGGAAGAGACCATCTATCACAAAAGTATGCTCACATGGATGGTGAGATAGATCTGAATACCCAAGGAGACTGTCTGTGACTCCATATTAAGGCTGTTATAGTGCCTGAGGAGTTTCCACTTGGTAATTGGTTGGTGAAATCTAAATATAGAATTCACAACCAATTTGGGGTTTGTGCCCTGGTTCTTAAGAGTCTGCCCTGAGGTTGGTACATGTGCTCTTGAGTCACTGCAGGGCAGCATTACAGGGACCATTGCAGAATTCATGTTAAATTCCCTTCCCCCATGTCACCATCTAAGAAAAAGGAAATTTAATATCATTAACTCTTCAATAGAGACGAATCATTATCTTTACCTTGACTCCTTTTACCTTTGAAATTAATAGTGTACACTACATATTTTGTTATGTTACCAAAGCAAAAGACAGCAATATTCACAGACTATAATTGCTGTGTATCAATTTGGATAGGTCAAAAAGTTGTTGCTTTTGGAAGGGCGTAATATAAAGAACTCAGAATTCAGGTCCCGAATCACAAAAGTTAGAGGTGGAAAAGATGTTGATCAGCCAATCCAACTCCTTGTAAATAAAGGAATATAGAAAGTTTCTTATCCTGGGACACCATTTAATTGTCTAATATATTTAACTTTCAGGATTTTTCTCATATTATTACCTTAATTTAAATTTGACCTATTATACCTTTGTGTATCACGCTAATTTCTGTCTATCCTTAAAGTGAGAAGCAAATCCCTTAATTAAGCATATTTCAGTATATATGGTACAGACTTCTTTTCCCATGCCTTAATCCCATGACCATCCCAGGCTCACCCTAATGACACAGGCAGAAGCCTTTAATAGATTGCCAAGGTTACAACACAATGCTGGAAACTCCTATCTTGCCATACACTGAATACAAGAAGAAATCAGGGCTGTGGTTCAAACACTGTTCTAACTATTCTAACTAGTGTGGAACCAAAAGAGCCATCCATAATGGAGGTGCTTTGGGAATGAAGTGAATAACTGGATGAAAAGTCTTTTCATTATTGCTGAAAGTTAAGTGGCCTCTTTATGGAAGGCAAAGAGGATGTCTCCAACCAGGAACTAATGAAAGTTTCTTCTCTTCTCACCCCTTGAATTCAAGTGTTTTTCATGGAAGGTGCTAAGTCAATATAGTTTGGGCAGTTAAAGCTTAATGTTTTCCTTCCAGTTTCAATTGCAGAGTTCCAGCCCCAGAGGGAGCAATGATTGATATATATATATATATATTATAAAGAAAGGGGACATCTTAGTTTATCACCTGAATTAATTGTGCTTTTGCATAGTGCTTTTACTCTCAGTATTTACATCATTTTATAAATATTGTTTCTCTGAGCCAGGTATACAACTTCCTGAAGGTCAGGCAGCATAAATGGTGAAAACTTCAGTATCATAAAACCCCAATATCACAGATTCCAATTTCTGTGATCTTCTTTTGTCTTGTTGGTGAAAATCAAACTACAATGATGAAGGCTCAGTTCTGATCTAATTTCTGCATTGGCATATCACAAAAGGAATAGCATTTGCTTTTGAGTGGCAGAAGAAACCTCTGCTTAAAACTATAGCTACACCAGGATATTACAATCTTTGTAGAGAACATGCCTGGTCAGGCACATATGTCTCTCTTCTTTGAAGATCTCCCACACAGGTTGCATATGATTACAAATGGAAGATCTTAGACCTACAACCTTGTTATTTTTATGTTCCTTCTTGAACTAGTGCTAGGGCACATCTCAGGAGCATTAACAATTTTAGGTATTATTGAAACATACACTGCACATGAGCATCCTCAGAAATATAGTCATGGAATAACAAGGTTGGAAGGAATGGACCTCAGAAATTCATCTAGTCCAACCCCCTGCTCAAAGCAGGACCAAATCCCCAGTTTTTGGCCTAGGTCCCTAAACGGTCCCCTCAAGGATTGAACTCACAACAGTGGGTTTACCAGGCCAATGCTCAAATCACTGAGCTATCCCTCTCCCCAGGCAACAGAGTGCTGTCTTTTTACATATGGTTTTGCACATTTTGAAGATCAAAAGGCAAAATCCAGCATTCAGGGACTCGACAGACAGATTGTGATAAAAATGAATTTGTAAAGGTGGTACGTGTCTTGCAGCTCTCAAACTTCTGAAGATTAACGTATGCGGCTCAGAGGGTCAGTAAGTTTGGCCAACCTCTGTAATATGCTTTCACTTCAGTGAGAAGCATGCCAAATAAGGCAAAAGGCAGTAACCTAACAGCAAAATGTTGCAGGTCATATTAGTTAGGTACACAGTGTTTCTGGGCTCAAAATACAATAGGGTTTATTTTCATGCTTATGCTCTAGTTGAATAGGCTCTTTGGACTTGAACATTATTTATTTCTTCTTAATAACTTGAAATCCTATTCTGGATTGGATAGCCAACATGAGTCCAGAGCTAGATACAAAATTGGAATGTGAGATAGATGGCTCTGATCCTGTGAGCACTTAAGCAGGTGCTTAACTTTATTCACTTGAGTAATGTAAAGATATTACAGGACTGTTTCAATCAGCCCCACAGGTTACCTCATGGACCCAAGAAAAGCAGACACACCCACTTCTTAGGCAGATAAACCACTAAGTTATTAGAGTCAAGGACAAGGTTTCATTTGCATAGGTACAGAGTGTTACACCCCAGTGATCAAGTGGGATGTTGCAGGCCAGTGAACTGGTTATAATCACAAGGAGAGAGGCAGAGACTTTTATACACAATATTACACATCCTCTTTTATCAACACCCTTTTTCTCATTTGCTACCCTGAATTTTTCCTTCCCTATTGGGTAATATTTATTGTCATACATGATGTTCCAAATTACACAATTTAGCAATAACAAAACGATCAACCCTATTATATGAAAGAGATTTTGTTTTCCCTAGATAGCCCAAAAACTCAATATTGGATGTCCAGATGTTAATATTCTTTGCCAGGAACCTTTGTTCACACTTTTCTATCTCTAAAAGGTTATACAGAGGTTGTAACAACCACTTGAATACATAGGTCTGCAATAAGGCACACATTCAGCTTAATTGTGTTGCCCTCTTTTTGAGAGTACAGGCCTGAAAATATCAATGTGAGATCAGAGGTTGTGGCCACAGACCTGATCTAAAACCCACTGAGGTCAACGGGAGTCTTTCCATTCACTTTAATGGTCTTTGGATCAAGCCCACAGACTGATGGTTTGGATCAAACCCATTCAGAGGTGGTTTTAGTTTCTCCAATGACTCAGGTTTTTTCACAAAGATTAAAACCAGATTAGTATTCCCATATAGCAGTGACTGGGCCCAGTTATACATTGATTTCCATTGAAAGTGCACCAGTGGCTCAGCGTGTCTCTTAGCCCATTCACTAGGACAATTCAGCATTTTGAGTTAACATTCACCCCTCTATTTCCTTCATATTATTCTATCACTTGTAGTTTTGTGTTAATAAATGTATTCATATACATCTTTCTGATATTTAACCTTTGCCTCAGATTTAATGGCTGGAAAATTGCGAGGTAGGATTGTCATGTACTGTTCTCTCTGCTCCTTTTATTTTCTCTTTTACTCACCTGAAAACATCTTATGCTACCTTCCCCATAGAGCTAAAATGTAGAAACAGGCCTGAGCTGAGTGAACTGCATAACTCCCAGTTTGCCTATAATGCATTTTCAGTCTAAGTGGTGGAAATGTCACAGATTCTGTTTGCAGTGTTCATTCTAGTGGAATGAATCTTTCTTGTTAGTGATAATAGGAATTAATCAGCTTAATTATTGTGAGAGTAAGTAGACACCTTTGTGTATTGAATAACTTATGACATTTTTGTTCAAAGAGCTCAAATCAAGCCTTAGAAAATAAATTAAATATGACCCTAGTGCAGCCTGCACTTTGCCTAATGACTTGTCTACCATGAAATTCAATGATGTACAAATCTTACAGTTAAATAAATGATACATTTTTTGCATGTTTTAAACAATAGGAGCAATTTTATTACAGCATTCTGAATTCAAAGTATTTCTCCAATGCCAAGAAATAGGGCAAACAAGTTCATGCTAAACTGATTGAAAAATAAAATATTTGTGCAGTCAACCATCAGAAATGCATTCAACAGATCTGGAGGCATGTGTGATGAGTTCATTTTACTTCATTGCTAGGGATATCTACAATAACAGGTGAAAAAAATTACAAGAAATAAGGAGAGAGTGAAGACTCCTGGAAGGGTCAGTGAGATCTACATATCAAATCTGCTTATTTTAATAATGTCTACAATAGGGAATATCATTAAATAGCTACAGAAATGTCTTATCATACATTTAGCCTGTGCAGAAAATAAATCATGTTGATACAAAGAAAAGATAAGGGTAGAAAAGCAGGAGAAGCTTTATGAGTATTAGCAGGATTTCAGCTAGACTGGGAGGTAGAGTATGTATGAAAAGGTAGCTCCATCTGAAATACAAGAATTGGGGTTAAATTGCTATATGAACCTGGAGGAAATGATGGGCTATCTGAATTTACTCTGTTCTCTTACAATGAGTCACCACATTTCTGTATCCAAATAACACTGGTGTTCAACAATTCCATAGTGGTAAAAACATAAAGGAAGATATTTATAGAAGGATTTAACTCAGTTCTTTTTTTAATCTATCTGAAATCCAGGTGTTTTATGAGCACCAGGAAATACAGCTGCACTCGTTTAATTCCTGCTGTGACCTGACAGGTTACTAAACATCCCATGGTGACAGATAGTGATCTAGAAATGAAAAGTTAAAAGACTGAAAGCTTTGATTTGCTCATGGTATTAATGTGTTACCCATCAAAAATAAAGTGGGTTTTGTTCTGCTGGTTTTGTTCTAAACTTTTATCAAACTTTTATCAGAGGTCTAATCCTGACCCTGCTGAAAACAATGGGAGGTTTGCCATTTGATTCGGGGGAGCTGTTTTAAGGTGCTATGAGCTCGATGCTGGACATCATCATCAACGATGTTCTAGTCCCAATCTAGCAAAGCACGTAAACACCTGCTTAATTTTAAGCAGGTGAATAGACCAATTGAAGTCAAACACATGTTGGAGTGCTTTGCTGGCTTGGGGTCAGAACGCTCTGCACCTTGCAGAATGGAGTTGGTAAGTTACAAGGAAGCATTGCAGTTGTGCTGCTAGGTTGCAAAGATGCCCCCTTATTGCAGCCTTCCCATCCATGTCTCACACAGCCTCTGTCATAGTTTTAATTATTGTTCACTCTTTCTAATATACCCTCCTTTTCCTTCTATATAACTATTGTTTGGAAACACATTAGTTTACTTACCTATGAACACTTTTCCCTGTTCTCTCTCTTCCAAGAGACAGAGCGGAAGAGAAAACATGCACACACAAACAGGTCCACAATCACCCTGGTTGGCTGCCCCCTCACCCTGTAGGTGCCTAAACTCAGTTGGTGCCTAAATATTTGCTGTAAAAGTCCCTTAGGCACCTAAGTTTCTGTCTCTGGACATGTGCACAACAGTTCACTCTAGGCATTCAGATGTCTAAGACCCAGTGGGAGCCTCAAACTAGGTATAGACGGGCATTCCCTGCCTATCTCACCTGTGGGGTCCAATATGGTAGGCCTGCTTTGAGCACACCTATCTGATAGGGGCCCATTCAAAATCTGGCTGCAGGAGCAGGTGCTGGAACCTCCCCTATAACTTTTAGACCAGTATTCAGAGCACTCACCAGGGATGTGGAAGAGCCATGCTCAATTCCCTCCTCTGCTTGAAGGACAATAAGGGGTTGAACAGGGGTCTCTCACCTCTCAGGAGAGTGCCCAAACCACTAGGTTAGGGGATATTGTGAGGTGAAGCTCCCTCAATCTCTCCTGTTGGAGTGGTTCCACTTTGGATAAATACTTAGTCATTGGGCCAGAGAGCGTGAGAATGACTCTATAGACTGGTGATCAAGGCACTCATCTAGGCAGTGGGAGACCAAAGGCCCTGTCCCCTTATTATTGGATTATTTATCCAAAGTGAAACATCTGTTTTGTGTGGCATTAGGTAAAAGAAACAGCTTAGACACCTGACTCCAGGGGATGGTTTCCTGGTTGTGGATCACAAGCAAAGAGAGGCACCTCTCTGCAGCCTGGACTTAGGGTATATCTACACTGCAGTTAGACACCTGCGGCTCACTCAGGCTTGCAGGGATTGGGCTGCAGGGCTGTTTAATTGCAATGTAGATGTTTGGGCTTGGGCTGCGGCCTGAGCTCTGAGACTCTCCCACCTCACAGGGTCATAGAGCCCAGGCTCCAGCTCGAGCCCAGATATCTACACTGCAATTAAACAGCCCCACAGGGAGCCCAAGTCAGCTAGCATAGGCCAGCAGTGGGTGTTTAATTGCAGTGTAGACATACCCTCAGAGATCTAACTCCGTGCAATGGGCAGGGCTTATGAGTCAGGACAAACTCCTTTCATTGGCATCTCCCAAGGGCTAGATAAGGCCTAGAATGCTGGCTGCTGTGGGTCCCATTCTTAAGCACCTGTCTCTCCCCATGCAGTGTGCTTAGGTGCCTAACTGAGGCTTTGTGGGTTTCAGTGGTTTTCAAGATGCCTAAAAGCTTTCTTGATTCACTGAATCAAAGGCCTGATAGACGTCTATAAAAAGTGTTGCTCATGACTTATTAAATTCAGCTATCTTCTCCAAAAGCTGTCTCAAGGTAAAGATCTGGTTGATAATTGAATGGCCATATCTAAAGCCTCACTGAATATTCTAGCCTTTGCCATGAAGCACATTGCTGATTACCCTGGGGACTATGAAATTCTACAAATGTGTAATCTTGAACCTTTCAGTGACTAGAGTGTTGTGTGTATTAACTGAAGATAAGGAACCTTTCTGTCTAGCTACTCAAATTGTGCCCATGCCATTTGCCTCCCTGGATGTCTAGTTTGGCCCCTCAGAGCCCTGTCCAAAACTGCCTCTGACTGTTTTTCTACTCTTGTTTCTACTCATGCTGTATTTCACCTACATCCCCTCCTCTCCACTAATGATTCCAGCCTCATGTCACCATTCTTTTTCTTCTCCCACTTTTTTTCATGTCCCCCCTTATGCCTGGAATTACCTCCCCATCCCAATGACCTTCCTATCCCTACCCCATTGCATCAGGTTCCCATCTGTATTCTGTCAAATCCCCACTAAAAATCTACCTCTTCCATGCAGCCTAGAAATGCTAACTGCCTGGTCTCAATAAAACCACACCGGCTCCCCAATCTGTACCACAAACAAACACAAATATTCGGGAATTATCACTATTCTGTGGCCTAGACACTGTAGGGATGAATGCTTTATAAATACCATGGCTACTAGCTAGTGAGACAGACAGACAGAGAGCTAAATTGTTTAGGTCATGCTTTTCTTGTCTGATCTTTGTCTCTTAGACTGAAAGCATCTATCTAGCTATCTTGCACTCACACCATGGTATACAAGCGCCTCCTAGGGGCAAGGAACTTGTCATCACTTAACTAATAATAAAATTATTAATCATTACTAACCAATGACCACCAAAAACCTGTTGCTGCGTCTCTTAACGCTACTGATCTGTGTCACAAAGGACGATAACAGGGAACAGAACACATGCTCATTATCAGCCACAAGCACTTTTGTCTGGTTCCACTGGGCAGTGGAAGTTTTACTCGGCAGTGTGGAGACTCTTTGGAGACCCATCCAACTGTGTCTTGGGGCCCAACGTTTGTTTGGCAGATTCAGAGTCACCGATAAGAAGCTCGAGTTACTGACACATGTAACCAGATCTGGGCAGCCTCAGAACACCGGGACTGAGGTGATCCGAGGCTCTGGGCAGCGATCAATAACTCAGGCGGACCCCTGTTTGCACAACAAAATATGGTTAAGGATTTGATATTGGCGTAATAGGGAGAGCTGAGGGTTCAAGTAGATTTGAATGCCAGGGGCTAAGTCTTGCCCTCACTAAACTGGGGTTCCCGGGAGTTTAGTGTGCGCGGAATTTGGTCCCCAAGTTTTTGCAAACAATCTTTCTTCTCCGTTATATATATTTGTTTATTTTACTTTATATTCCTGAAGCATTTGTGGAACAAAGCGCTAGCTGAAGATGCCAAACGAAGCCCGTTGCTCTTATTCTGCCTGTTTGTTATGAGCAGGATATTTTCTCCTTGTGTCTCTGAAGAAGAGTTCAGACCAGATCGTGTAAATAGAACGATCCAAGCCAAAGCTTCTCAGGACACACAAGACTCTTACACAGTTTAATCAGTTTCTGATGATTGGATTTTTATTTGCTCCTTTCCCCTTGTTTACCCTTTCATCTGGAAATGAAACTGTTTAAGGGATTATATATAAGAAGAATTTCCCAGGGTCAGATTTATTCTGGTCTGTAGCTATTTGCGATCAGTGTGAATGGACACACTCATTTGTAAAGATCTGCTGAAGTTCCAAAACACGCGTTATAATTCTAATAAAAAATAAGCGAGTGCCATAATGTATGGAAACTCTAGGTGTCGCGGTTGACCAACAAGAAACTGAAATCTGTATGTCTGTCTGCCTTGCTAATTCAGAGATGAATTTAGAAATTTACTGGTGCTCTACTAGTGTTAGTATATCAGTATACGAGAAAAAGCAACTTGGAGACTTTATTCTTAAATGATTGCTTCTACACAACACTTTGCGTCTGAATTATAGAGGACAATCCTCAGCGCAAAGCGGGTGAATTAAGCTAAGAGAAGGACAAAGAGGCGATTCTTGTATTTTCTCCTCATGAGTTGTTTCCTAATAAATACACAGTTCAAAAGCCAAAGAAATGAACACAGAATACAAGTGAAGACTATCCTGAAAACCATATTATGCTAAAGACCTGCTCTGCTCGGTGCTTAGGCGCCTTGAAAAAGTTGCCCCACAATGCTTTCAAAGGGAGGTAGTAAAAGTAACTAGAGCGAGAAATGACATTTTTGCTGCCTGAAGCTGGAGTTTAAAAACTCAGTTCACGACTATCGCCTTACTGAAGGGACTCTGACCACTGCAGGGTTCTAAACACGATGCTTCTTCTTAAGGGAATTCGCATTGGGTCCCCCTATCAGTTTATCCCTGAATCTCAGCATCGATGCCTGCACACACACAGAGAGTTATTAGTTTAATTTTGTTTTGAATTACAACAGGAAGCAGAGAGAATCGGAAAAGAAAACACGTTTTTCCAGTAGAGAGGCTGGAAATGAGGCCATTTATCCTGGTAAACGTCAATGGGGAACCGATTCCCAGCATTTCTGGGGGTAATTGTTAGCCGACGAGCAGCGATTTGTAAAGCCAGTAACAAGGGGTGGAAAGAAAATATAAATTATTGGCCTATGGGCTGATCTGTTAATTAGGTTTGTGTGTCTGATTTCATCCTGGTTCATTTGACAAGAAGTCGTGAACAAAGCATTAGGTTGAGAATGATGGGGATTGTTTAGTGGACTGTCGGTCTGTAGGTTGTGTAGATCCGAGAACAAGTAAAAAATGTATATTCACTCATACTACGGAAAAGTTCCCCCTACAAAAATGTATTGTCTTGAGAACTTCCTGGGGGAGGGGGAAAGGAGGAAATGGAAAAAGGGGGTTAATAAAATAAAGGCTACAGAGGCAGTGATATTTCCTGGATATCCTCTCCTGGTGGAGTTATTGGAGACAGTATCATGTATCCTGGCTTGACTCTCAGGAGCTCCAGGAATATTCCCACTAACCTAGGAATGTTGCTACTCTACAGACAGTATCCGTGATGATACGCCCTGGGCTGGGATAGGGAATGCATACAGTCACCTGTTAATTGCCGGTGATTACAAAATCATTGCATTTGTGCTCTGTAATTTAAAACCTTATCACATTCACCTGTGAAGATTTCATTACCCTTTCCTGTGTGTGACACAAATTCCACAAAAAGAGTAGATTAGATGTAGACAGCATAATGCTTAGTGACAGGCCCTCTCAGAGGTCCAGAGAGGCCCAGGCCACATCCAGCTTTTGAGGCCCCTAGCCAGAATAAAAATAAAATATGACCACACATGAAAACAAAATAAGGCACCAAAAAAAGAGTGAGAGACATAATTTGATTTTTTTTTTATTTAACAAATGCTTTTCTAGCCTTTTTCTGTGCAAATGCACTAATTATTAAGGAAAAATCTAGCTTTTGTGCACTGTCACAGTTGATATTAAGCATGGGGAGCCTATTCAAATGCTCTTGTCCCATAGATGAACGGTGATAGTTCTTTACCAGCTTCAAGATGTTGAAGGTGTATTCACCTGAAGCCACTTATGCAGGCAAACTGACAAAAATATGCAATGCAATCGTGATATTAGGAAACACCCCAGAGAGTCCAAGTTCAAGTATTTCTTGAAGCAATTCCTTTGGCTTGCAATCCAATTTAAATTTCATGGAATATATTCGTTTGAGGAAGATGACCTCGACACTGAGATCTTTTAAGATTTCTTTGTTGTACTGTTGCTGAAATTGTTCAGCTGCAGAAAGTAGATCTTCATTACTCAGTCTGTTGAACTGCCAAAGAAACCCAAAAAGGATACAGATTAGTCACAGTGACTCAACTCGATGTGTAAGACCGGATTGAATAGAGTCAATGATGACAAGGAAGGCATTGATGCTATAATGCTGCTCAGCATCGGATTCAGTAGGTAAGTTGATGGTATTCAGTCTTTCAACTTCCTCCAACCTCTGTTGATGATCCATCCTGATTGATCAGAGAGAACTGATGCATTTGCAGCACTTTTGTTCAAAATGAAGCAGGGTGCACAGTACAGAGATTGTTTTTCTGTACTCCAGCATAACTGGTCTCTTGTGCAGGTCTCACCATTTGGAAGAGTTTTTGTCACCAGATGAGTAGGGAAAGCATGATTATCAGCATCTCATGGAATGTTACTTGGAATTTCATGGAATGTTACTTGGCATTTCAAAACAACTAATTTGAAGAAATAATTCCAATGTCAGTCACAGTCAAACCTGTAGTACTCATGAATTGCTCTTGCTGCATAAGATCTACATCTTCCTGTTGCTGTTGAGTTTCTTGATCATACACAGGATCTTCTGCTGCATCTGTTACTGTTGGCATATCTCCTTCTTGACTACTGTCCTCATGTTCAGGTATTGGCATTGAAATATCACCTGTTGTTGCAGTTGTGGAGTTTTCATTATCTGTAGCATTGTTTGTTGGGTAAGGTGTGTTTTCCAGTGGTTTGAGAAATGAAGTAATCGGCTTTGAACGCTTAGCTGCTGCTTCACTCTGTTGTTTTCACCATCTCTTGCTTGCACCACTTTCAAATCTCCTCTTCATAGTGATCTATCTGGTCAATATGTAGCCTATCCACACTTGAAATATTCTGCTGCAAATAAGTAGCTTATCTACACTTGAAATATTCTACTGTAAACATGTACACAAATGCTGAATGGTACACAAATGCTGAAAAGACTTAAAACGAAGGAATACTAATTAAGAACACAAAATGAAACAGTCAGACAGGTTATTATCCTTATCACTGAATCAAAACTCAAGCACCCAAGGTATATTATAACAGGCTGAGCTGAAGACATAGGGATGACATATATATAGTAAACACAGACACAGATACAGACAGAGGGATAATGTCCACAAATTTCAAACATGTGTCCTCACGAAACTCACTGTACAAGTATCAGAGGGGTAGCCGTGTTAGTCTGGATCTGTAAAAGCAGCAAAGAGTCCTGTGGCACCTTATAGACTAACAGAC
>NW_020665189.1:3690216-3694997 GCF_002925995.2 Terrapene triunguis | reverse complement strand
ATGCTCCAATACGTCTGTTAGTCTATAAGGTGCCACAGGACTCTTTGCTGCTTTCACTGTACAAGATTGTTCTCACAAATTTTCACCTTGAATCTGGGCCTATAGACTACAAATGGCCTATGATGATGGCCAAGCTACTAAGCTAGGACTCAACCAACCAACCAGTCACCTCTTTTAGCTACCATATGAATATAATAATGAGGAATTCTCCCACATAAATAATTCCTTAGTCAGCTAGACATAAAAATATAAAGACACTAAAATGTAACAATTCTCTACCTTTCAACGCGCACTTGATCCAGCACCAGCCACTAGTAGTGGTTTGTTTATATAATCAGCTGATCTGAGAGGACACGTTCATCATGGTCTAATCTTGTGCCATCAGAACCTATATATTTTATGAACATTTTAAACTCTTTAATATGACAAAATCTATATCAGTTAACAAAAAAATTATGTTTTTTACCAAATCACATCTCTTAGGCCTGGTCTACACTACGAGTTTAGGTCGAATTTAGCAGCGTTAAATCGAATTAACCCTGCACCCGTCCACACAATGAAACCATTTACTTCGACATAAAGGGCTCTTAAAATTGATTTCTGTACTCCTCCCCGATGAGGGGAGTAGCGCTGAAATTGACATTGCCAGTTCGAATTAGGGTTAGTGTGGAGGCAATTCAACAGTATTGGCCTCCGGGAGCTATCCCACAGTGCACCATTGTGACCGCTCTGGACAGCAATGTGAACTCGGATGCACTGGCCAGGTAGACAGGAAGAGCCCCGCGAACTTTTGAATTTCATTTCCTGTTTGCCTAGCATGGAGAACTGATCAGCACAGGTGACCATGCAGAGCTCCTCAGCACAGGTAACCATGGAGTCCGAGAATCAAAAAAGAGCTCCAGCATGGACCGTACGGGAGGTACTGGATCTGATCGCCGTATGGGGAGATGATTCCATGCTAGCAGAACTACATTCCAAAAGATGAAATGCCAAAACATTTGAAAAAATCTCCAAGGGCATGATGGAGAGAGGCCACAATAGGGACTCACTACAGTGCCGCGTGAAAGTTAAGGAGTTCAGACAAGCCTACCAGAAAACCAAAGAAGCAAACGGACGGTCCGGAGCAGAGCCGCAGACATGCCACTTCTATGCTGAGCTGCATGCAATTCTAGGGGGGGCCGCCACCACTACCCCACCCCTGACTGTGGATTCCGATGAGTGGTTACTCTCATCCATGCCTGAGGGTTTTGCGGACGGGGAAGAGGAGGAGGAGGAGGAGGAGGACGAGCTTGCGGAGAGCACACAGCACACCGTTCTCCCCAACAGCCAGGATCTTTTTCTCAGCCTGACTGAAGTACCCTCCCAACCCTCCCAGACAATGAGGCCATGGAAGGGACCTCTGGTGAGTGTACCTTTGTAAATATAAAACATGGTTTAAAAGCAAGCGTTTTTTAATGATTAATTTGCCCTGAGGACTTGGGATGCATTCACAGCCAGTACAGCTACTGGAACATTCTGTTAACGTGTCTGGGGATGGAGCGGATATCCTCCAGGGACATCTCCATGAAGCTCTCCTGGAGGTACTCCAAAAGCCTTTGCAGAAGGTTTCTGGGCAGGGCAGCCTTATTCCATCCTCCATGGTAGGACACTTTACCATGCCATGCTAGTAGCAAGTAATCTGGTATCATTGCATGACAAAGCCTGGCAGCGTATGGTCCCGGTGTTTGCTGGCATTCAAGCAACATCCGTTCTTTATCTCTCTGTGTTATCCTCAGGAGAGTGATATCGTTCATGGTAACCTGGTTGAAATACAGGAATTTAATTAAGGGGACAGAGGTGGCCGTTCCTACTGGGCTGTTTGCCTGTGGCTGAAAAGAAATCCTTCCCTGCAGTTAGCCAAGCGGTGGGGTGGGGGTGGGGGCATTGGTGCTGAGCTGTTCGCATTTGCCTAGCAGGGATCTTCCCTGATACCAGCCACACAGTGGAGGGAGGGGTAAAGCGATCATCCCAGATAATTGGATGGGGGAGGAGGGGTTAGTTTGGTTTCTGCTGCTGCACGTTAACACGAAAACCACAGCACTCAATGGGCTTTCCTTCGTATGTGGGAAAGGAGGGCGCTGCTTTTATGAAGGTTGCAGAAGTCGAAAGACAATGGCTTACCATGGCCGCATGCAAGCCGAATTCTGTTGCTCGGACCTGCGTCTGTGATCTCTAACACCAAAGCCGCAGGCACTCAATATTAAGATGCAACATGCGACCTTGTACCGAAATCACATGTGCTATGTAATGTGAATAGTGTTGTTCACCGTGAAAGAGTATAAGCATTGTTCTGTAAAATGTATCTTTTAAAATACTTCTCTCCCTTTTTTCCCACCTGCAGCTGCAAATTTTTCAAGCCTCCCTCCTCTGTCCCGAAGGCTATCTCAGATAAGGCGGCGAAAAAAACAGACACGAGATGAAATGTTCTCTGAGATCATGGAATCGACCCGCAATGAAAGAGCTCACCTGAATGAGTGGAAGGACATGGTATCACAGTACAGGAAAGCTGCCAGTGAACGTGAGGACAGGAGGGATTCATGTGAGGTCAGGAGGGACGAACGTGAGGAGAGGAGGGATGCTCGAGATGAGAGGTGGTGGGATGCAAAGCTGGGGCTGCTGCGTGATCAAACGGAAATGCTCCGGCGTCTGGTGGAGCTTCAGGAACGGCAGCAGGATCACAGAGTGCCGCTGCGGCCCCTGTATAACTGCCCTCCCCCCTCCCGAAGTTCCATAGCCTCCTCATCCAGATGCCCAAGAACACGGGGGAGGGGGAGGCTCCATGCACCCTGCCACTCCACCCCAGTGGACAGCCCAAGCAAAAGGCTGTCATTATTTTGAACTTTTGAAGTGGCCTTTTCCTTCCCTCCTCCCCTCCTCCCAAACCCCACCCGGGCTACCTTGTCAGTTCTCTCCCTCTTTTTATAATCAATTAATAAAGAATACATGATTTTTAAATGATAGTGACTTTATTTCCTTTGAAAGCAAGCTGTGATCGAAGGGGGAGGGCGGGTTGCTTACAGGGAATGAGTCAATCCAGGGGGCGGGTTTTCATCAAGGAGAAACAAACAGAACTTTCACACTGTAGCCTGGTCAGTCATGAAACTGGTTTTCAAAGCTTCTCTGATGCGCAGCGCTTCCTGGTGTGCTCTTCTAATTGCCCTGGTGTCTGGCTGTGCATAATCAGCAGCCAGGCAATTTGCCTCAGCCTCCCACCCTACCATAAACGTCTCCCCCTTACTCTCACAGAGATTGTGGAGCACACAGCAAGCAGCAATAACAATGGGAATATTGGTTTGGCTGAGGTCTGAGTGAGTCAGTAAAGTGTGCCAGTGACCCTTTAAACATCCAAAGGCACATTCTACCACCATTCTGCACTTGCTCAGCCTGTAGTTGAACAGCTCCTGACTACTGTCCAGGCTGCCTGTGTACGGCTTCATGAGCCATGGCATTAAGGCGTAGGATGGGTCTCCAAGGATAACTATAGGCATGTCAACATCCCCAACGGTTATTTTCTGGTTGGGGAAGTAAATTCCTTGGTGCAGTTGTTTAAACAGACTAGTGTTCCTGAAGACACGAGTGTCATGAACCCTTCCTGGCCATCCCACATTGATGTTGGTGAAACGTCCCTTGTGATCCACCAGTGCTTGCAGCACCATTGAAAAGTATCCCTTGCGGTTTATGTACTGGCTGCCCTGGTGGTCTGGTGCCAAGATAGGGATATCGCCCCACCACAGTTAGGGAATCCCATTGGAGCAAAGCCATCCACTATGACCTGCACATTTCCCAGAGTCACTACCTTTGGTAGCAGCAGCTCAGTGATTGCTTTGGCTACTTGCATCGCACCAACCCCCACAGTAGATTTGCCCACTCCAAATTGATTCCCGACTGACCGGTAGCTGTCTGGTGTTGCAAGCTTCCACAGGGCTATCGCCACTCGCTTCTCAATTGTGAGGGCTGCTCTCATCTTGGTATTCTGGTGCTTCAGGGCAGGGGAAAGCAAGTCACAAAGTTCCATGAAAATGCCCTTACGCATGCGAAAGTTTTGCAGCCACTGGGAATCGTCCCACACCTGCAACACTATGCGGTCCCACCAGTCTGTTCTTGTTTCACCAGGCCCAGAATCAGCGTTCCATGGATAGAACCTGCCCCATTAACAGCATGACCTCCAAAGCGCCGGGGTCCGCGGTTTGAGAGAATTCTGTGTCCATGTCCTCATCACTCTTGTTGCCGCCTCCTTCTCGTCTGGTTTTTCAGGTTCTGGTTCAGCATAAACTGCACGATAATGTGCGAGGTGTTTACAATGTTCATGACTGCTGTCTTGAGCTGAGCGGCAGGGCCGGCTTTAGGCCGATTCAGCCGATTCGGCTGAATCGGGCCCCGCGCTAAGAGGGCCCCACGCCGCAGCTCTCCACCCCGCCCTCAGCTCACTTCCACCTCCTCCCCTCCCCTGAACGCTCCGCCCCCTGCTCCTCCCCCTCCCCTGCTTCCCGCAAATCAGAGGTTCGCGGGAAGTCTGAAAAGAAGCAGGGGCGGGCAGGCAGCACCAGGTAAGCTGGGGTGGCGGGGGAGCACGAGAAGGGCTCCAGGGAGGCGCGGCCCAGTCCGGCCCCAGTTCCGGCCGAGCACGCAGGCCCCAGCTGCTCTGGCGCGGCTCGGGTCCGGCCCGGCCGGTGCGGCGCAGCTCTGGCCTGGCCTGGCCCCTGCAGTGCGGCGCGCCTCTGGCCTGGCCTGGCCCGGCCCCC
>NW_020665189.1:3620708-3635216 GCF_002925995.2 Terrapene triunguis | reverse complement strand
CTCGCGGCACTGCTTTGCATCATCCGGGCATTGCGATCTCAACCCATAATTCCAATGGGCGCCGGAGGCTCCGGGAACTGTGGGATAGGTACCATAGTGCAATGCGCCGGAAGTCGACGCTAGCCTCGGTACTGTGGACGCGGTCCGCCGACTTCATGCACTTAGAGCATTTTAGGTGGGGACACACACAATCGGCTGCATACAACCGGTTTCTATAAAACCGGCTTCTATAAATCCGACCTAATTCTGTAGTGTAGACATAGCCTAAGGGGGGATATGATAGAGGTATATAAAATCATGAGTGATGTGGAGAAAGTGGATAAGGAAAAGTTATTTACTTATTCCCATAATACAAGAACTAGGGGTCACCAAATGAAATTAATAGGCAGCAGGTTTAAAACAAATACAAGGAAGTTCTTCACACAGCGCACAGTCAACTTGTGGAACTCCTTACCTGAGGAGGTTGTGTAGGCTAGGACTATAACAGCGTTTAAAAGAGAACTGGATAAATTCATGGTGGTTAAGTCCATTAATAGCTATTAGCCAGGATGGGTAAGGAATGGTGTCCCTAGCCTCTGTTTGTCAGAGGATGGAGATGGATGGCAGGAGAGAGACCACTTGATCATTGCCTGTTAGGTCCACTCCCTCTGGGGCACCTGGCATTGGCCACTGTCGGTAGACAGGATACTGGGCTAGATGGACCTTTGGTCTGACCCAGTACGGCCATTCTTATGTTCTTATGGACCTGGCCAATAACAGCATCCCCCCGGTTATATCCGCGTTCTGTACCCTCCATAACATTTATGAAGGGAAGGGTGAACAATTCACTCAGGCATGGAACTCGGAGGTTCAACACCTGGAGGCTGAATTTGAACAGCCAGAGAGCAGGGCTATTAGAGGGGCCCAGCGCAGGGCTGCAAGGATTAGGGATGCCTTGAGGGAGCAATTTGAGGCTGAAAGCCACCAGTAATGTCTGGTGCCCTGCACGGGAGTGAAGTGCAATGGTTCCAATGTTAGTAGGAATCTGTGTTTGCTACGCTGACTTGCAGTGCCTGTTTCTTTCCTGGTCTAAGGTATCTTTTACTTTATGCAATAATAAAGAACGTTTTCAAAGCCAAAAAATCCATTTATTGAAAAGAAACACAACTGCTTGGGAAACAGAAAGGGCAAGGGGGTGGGGTGGGGAATGGTACAATCACAGATTTGCATATGTCCTGTCTGGAGTGCTGTGCAATGAGTGCTGCACTTCAGGATGGCTATACTGCCTGATGATGTGGGTTGAGTGCAGTGGGTAAGGGTCGTAGTTTTCAGAGCTGGGTGGTGAACCTACAGGTGTTGAAGGCAGCTGGTGGTGGTAAGAACCTGGAAGTTGGGGAAAGTGGGTTGGAGATGAAATGGGGGCACAAGGGAAAGAGTTTTGGGACAAGGGCTGCAGGGGTGTATGTGGGTGCGGTAGTGCTCCGCCTGCATGGCTACGAGTGCCTGAATAGAGTCTGCTTTGCGCTCCATTATGCTTATCAGCCGACCCATACTTTGCTGCCGGAGCACCGCGCTTTTGTGCCGGTGCTCCTCGTTCTGCTGGCGGATCCTCCTTTCACTCTCCTGCCACTCCTGCACTTTTTGATTTTCATTACTTGAATGCTGCATTATTTCATGCAACGTGTCTTCCTTGCTTCTACATGGCCTCTTTCTGATTCTTTGGAGTCTTTCGGCCGGTGATAACACGGATGGCTGAGATCTCAAGGTTGCATCTGTAAAGGCAAAATGCAACACTTAACAGAGGCAGCATTGTTCACACCAGACAGAGCAATGATTCCCCCGTACTTAAGGGCAAGCACAGTCTACACAATAACATAATTTGCCCGTCCCAAAGCGAGTGCACGTAACCCACAGGAGCCCCAAAATGTTGAGTAAGCACAGGGTCAAGCATGACTGATTGTTTCACAGCTGTACTGTCCTCTGGGTTTCTGTGCCATGGGGAGAGCCAACAGCGGCAGGGGGCCCCTATACTGAACACTGTCCCCACATTTTCCACAGGAGTTCATCCTGGAAGATATCTCACTGCTGAGGGTGACCTGGAAAGCAAGGGAGGGTCTTATACTACAATGCGGCATCCGCCCTGGCCCATATGCAGCTTGCCTGTGTGCAGCAATGGTCCCCCCGCCCCTCACGGCACAGTGGCGTGGACAAGTTAGCCTTCCTGGGACAAGGACCACAGTGGCTCTCCTGAGAAACCTGCGCAAGCGCATTGCCCAAGTTCTGGATGAGACCTTTGAAGAGATCACTGAGGCCGATTACCGAGATGTGAGAGAGCACATCAACACCCTATTCCGCATCTAGGCATGCATTCAGCCCTAATCCTCCTCGCTCCAAGAGCCTGCATAGAATAACTTCCTTCCCAAAATAAAAGCCACTTACTGGGAACCTCCTCTAGTGTGTGTCCTTCCCCAAGCACCGGCCGCTGCGACTGGCTACCTTCCTCCTGGCTTGAGAACAGCTCCTGTCTGCATGCATCTAGGGATTCTGGGGTGCCTTCTTCCACCTCAGCACACTCGCTCCCGCTTTGCTCCTCCTCCTGCCTTGTTGAACTGGGCTCTGAAGTGTCCATGGTGGTACTCGGAGTGGAGGTGGGGGTCGCCTCCAAGTATCGCATCCAGCTCTTTGTAGAAATGGCAGGTCACGGGGGCAGCACTGGAGTGGTTGTTTGCCTCACGGACTTTATGGTAGACATTCTGCAGCTCCTTCACTTTAACCCTGCACTGCAGTGTGTCCAGGTCATGGCCCCTTTCCATCATGTCCCTTGATATCTGCCTGAAGGTATCATAATTCCTATGGCTGGAGTGCAGCTGGGACTGGACAGCTTCCTCCCCTCAAACACTGATGAGGTCCAGCACCTCGCCATTGCTCCATACTGGGGACTGCCTGGTGCGTGGAGGCATGGTCACCTGGAAAGATTCGCTGAGAGCACTCCACGCCTGGCTGAGCAAACAGGAAGGGGATTTTCAAAATTCCCAGAGAATTTAAAGGGCAGGTCTGATGGTTGGTCACCTGAGGGCTGGGCAGTAGAGTTCAAAGTGATGACCAGAGTGGCTAGAACAGGCATTGTGGGACACTTCTGGAGGCCGATCAGAGTGCATTATCAGGACAGGTCATCCACAGCGGCGCTCAAGCAGGGGGCGCAGCAAACGTTATTCCACTTGCCAAGGTGGAGTACCAGCAGAGCTGTAGCCGTGGAGTCAGAGCGCTCTATGTGCCTTGCCAGTGTGGACAAGGAGTGAGCTAGTGCGCACGGGGCTCCTTTATTGCGCACTAAGTCGCAAGTGTAGCCAAGCCCTACATCTGCAAGTGTAGCCATGCCCTAAGTGTCTCGGGGGCTGTCCAAGAATGACCTGTTTTTGGTGAAACCGTTGAATACCATCAGTATTTCTAACGTGGGGAAATTCTCATGCAAAAACCTTCAAGGGTATGGACCCAGGGAGATGGTGAAGCAACTTTTCCATCGGTAAGTGACTGCGGGCTCATATATGTTCTTGGAGGATCATAACATAGCCTGAATGCTGGATTTGTGCAGAGTTGTTTTCCTTTATGCTTCCTGCTTTTCCCCTGGATTCATTTTCTGTCGGGTATCTGGTTCATCTTAGTCTGAATATCTGATGATTATTATAGGGGAAAAAGAAACGGTTATATGTTTGGATCTCGTTAGGAACAACTTTCTGCTGACTGGTGCTTTCGCTGGTGCTACGCGGTATCTTTTATTTCCCATTGACTTTCAGTTGTGGCAGGCAGCATAGTTCCATGTTGGCACTCAGTGTTCACTGGGAATGTAAGGATACTGGGGTCTGGGGGAGATTGTGACAAATCATGCGTTGCATAGCCATCAGGTATGGCTCTGCCTCTCGTAGCTTTACCTTATCTTCTCATTGAAGCAGGATAATGCTGTTTCCGTGTTGTGTTAACTAAGGCTTGAACCTACATGGGACTGAAGAATTGACATTTCCAAGATGGAAATGATAGTGGTGGGTTGATGGAATCATGTAAGGAAACTGAAGGGATTTTGCATGCATCTGCAATCGAAGGCAGCAGTGCCGCCCTTCTCTCATATGGTTCCAGGTATGACAAAACCCGAGGAGTCTGGTGGACCGCAGCGCTTTTCTCTCATGTCCGGTTGAGCAGAAGATGGTGATTTTTCTCGCTCAGATATGGACCTCACCCCATTTACCCATGGGTTTATCATCGAGATTATTGTCATTCATGCTCCTTGAGCTTCCCTTGCCGAGGCTCTGGATTTTTTTCCCTGCAGAGTTCAACTGCTCATCTTTTGAGTGAGGTGGGATGGTATTTGCACATGAACTCCATTCTTTCCACTGGCTACCACTTTTGGGTGCAATTCAAAATACATTTTAATGCCAGCCATAGCCTGGAAGGGAACCCAGTTATTATTTAAGAGCGGCGCCTTTCTTTAGCTCTGTAAGGACAGCTGAGATGCGCTGTGGCTTCCACTGTCAGAGGCTGGAACTCTGCTTCCCAAAGACAGCAAGGTTATCCAGGTCTCAGGTTTTTTAACTTTCTCTCCTTGACTGTGTTCTGTGCATGACAGCCCGAATTCAGGAAGCTTCCGATTACGAATTAGACGTTTTGTTCAGTCAGGTGTTTTGAGTAAAAAGCTTTGCTTTCTCCTTTTGGTTTGTAAGATATGTTAGTTTCTTAACAAAGATGGAATGAAGTTTAACCTTTTGTAGATAACTAGGTACTTGCAGTGTAGGCAAACATTTAATAAACATATAATAATGGTTTTATGCTATTTTTCTAATTTCTCCACATACGATGACTAATGTGTAATGAGACAAACTCTCAATGTCGACCACTAACGATTAAATCCTATTTATTGATATCTAACTTTAAATAGTTTATTTATCAGCCTATTTGCCAAAGTATATGAGATGCGTCATTAGCAATAGATATGGAGACAAAGGGTATGTATTAAAAGAAACTGGACTCTGTAGTAAGAGGACATATTATAACTGTGTCAAGACCTATATTTTTCCTTGGTTTTTAAATTACAGAACCTGATCCTATAACGACATCCTATAAGTGCAAAAGAATCAGTAGAAAATATGGGTTTGTGGCTTTTATGACATTCCCACATTTATCTTCCACTTCAAATTTTGGAGCGTTTCCTATGGAAGGGATGTTTGATTTGATCTACACTTTCAATGCTTCTGTTCTGATAATATGCTTTTATCTAATTACTAAAATTGTAATATCCAGTTTGTATCCAAATAATATTCAGAACAAGACCCTAATAAATCAAGTGTTTTCCAAATTAACTGTAAATACACACGGGTTTCGGTGAAATTAATGTTAACCATTAATTTTATTCTTGTTTTTCCCTTATCAGGTAGATCATATTTCTAGTTAAAGAGGATAACATTATACTAAGTGGGTTAGTTTAATTGTTTTTATATCCATGTATCAGAATGAATAAATAACAACATACACGGAGCTATACAATATAAAATAACTTTCTAAGACGGGGCTGGATGAACATATTTATAGATGTCTACCCAACTTCAGAACTGTGGATCTCCTTTCGAATTCCCCCTCAGCAGATGCTATCAGATGGTGCCTTTCATAAATAGTCAAAAGGAATTCATGAGATGTAGGGGAGTGTTCACTTGCGTGCGGGGTTGCTTGGTCCATTTTAACAGGAAAAAAGATTGTGAGCACAGTTCCTTAAGCATAGTGGCTGCTATAAAATCCAGTTATCTTTTTTGGGGTAAAGATGCCTCTCCCAAGACAGGAGCAAACATTCTGCTCAATGAAACCACAGGCCGGACTTTATTCTGGGCGTAATGACGTTTTCCATATTTACATATTATATAAAATTATATATTTTAGGATTTTTATACAAAACTTCAGTATTATAGGAGTACATAAAAGCAGAAGTAGTAAAGCTATTGCACGTTTTATGAAGCATTTTCTTAATAGAGGGTTTGATGTTGCGATTCATTTAGAGCAATTTTTGGTTTAGACTCAAGATGTCGCTGTTGTCTACAGTTACGGACAAGGATAGCTGATGATTTTTCTCTTTCACAATGCAGTCAGCAAGGCAAATCACTAAAGACAACGCTCACCACACGAGTAAACAGACAAAGGTAAAACAAAGATATTTTCAAAGGAATGTATTTGTATATTTTAATTATTTATTTTATTGCACAACATAGTGAACCATAGAGAGGCAGGCAGAGACAAGAAACGATCTTATTGCCAAGCCTTTATGAAGCGGTTACTATGAAGAACAGAAGCAAACTAAGATGTCGGACTCAGGGCTGGTATTTCAGAGCCCTATTTACTTCATTCTGGTTCTGTGTGTCTGTCGCTGGAGAGGGTCGTTACTCAGTTTCTGAAGCTCTAGCCTGGTGCCTTTTATAGGGAATATGGCAGAGGATCTGGGACTGCATATCAGAAACCCGCCAGCTCTCAGGCTGCGGATTGTGTCAGGAAAAGAGAAAATGTGTGGAGATGAAAATGCAGAATGGCGCCCTGATCGTCACTGTGAAAATGGACAGAGCAGAGCTGCGTGGGCAGACAGTAAGTTGTGTGCTGAAATTTGAGATTGTGGTTGAAAATCTTGCAATGTAGTATGTGGAACTAGAAATCCTGGATGATTTCCCCACGTGGCTGAATCTGTTTTAGTGGGCAGTGTATTTCCTATAGTAGGGCTCAAGATCCTGATATCGGTACTGATTCTTTGGCCACATACGAGATTAGGGCAAGTTCACACTTTGCTTTGAAAGTAGAGAATGGTGGCGAACGTAATACAGTGCCAATTTTAATACTGGAAGAGCCATTGTACAGAGAAAAAGGATCGACTCAGAATCTAACAACAGCAGCTAAATACAACGGGGATCCCCAAAGACCTGGCACCCGCCATATGAGTATCATTGTGCGGGATTCTAACAATAACTGCCCTGCATTTGATGAAAACATCTACACTGTCTGCCTAGTGGAGAATGCGGACAAAGGCATCCCGGTTATTGACTGAATGCTACCGATTTAGGAGGAAATGGAAGGATAGAGGACATTTTTGGCAGCAACGCTACAATCAACGTTCAGAAAATGTTTTCTATCGATCCTGATAACGGGGAGTTAGGGGTGAAAGGTGAAGTGAATTGTGGACAATTGGGAATGCAGGCGCGGGAGGGAAGTCAGTTAGCATTGCACAGTTCTTGTAAAGGTTGTGAATGGCAATGACAATGTCCCAGCAGTGACGGTAAATTCTCTTTCTAATTCTATCGGGAAAGGCACTCCAGGTGGGACAATGGTCGGTCTGCTCAGTGTCATGGGCCAGGACTCCGGGGACGATGGGAAGATCAGCTGCCACATTCTTCAGAACGTACTGTTTCAGCTGACGCCCCTGCTGATAAAACATCCTTCTCCTTGGTGACAAGGTGCTTTGGACAGAGAAGCGGCCGCCTACAACATCCTATCCCCTAGAACTGGAAGGGACCTTGAAAGGTCATCGAGTCCAGCCCCCTGCCTTCACTAGCAGGACCAAGTACTGATTTTGCCCCAGATCACTAAGTGGCCCCCTCAAGGACTGAACTTACAAGCCTGGATTTAGCAGGCTGATGCTCAAACCACTGAGCTATCCCTCCCCCCCTCACTATAGTCGCCTGTGATTGCGGCTCTCCTCCCCTATCTAGCAGGGGAACCCTCCGAGTGACAATTTCCGATGTAAGTTACAACTCCCACTGCTTCGAAATGGCCTCTTACACCACTGGTTCTCAATCTGGGGTACCTGTACCTCTGGGGATACGCAGAGATCTTCTAGGGGGCACATCAACTCATCTAGATATTTGCCTAGTTTTACAACAGGCTACATAAAAAGCACTAGCGAAATCAGTACAAACTAAAATTTCATACAGACAAAATGAGGAAGTAAGTACTTTTTCAGTAAGAGTGTGCTGTGACCCTTTTGTATTTTTATGTCTGATTTTCTAAGCAAATAATTTTTAAGTTAGATGAAACTTGGGGGTACACAAGACAAATCAGACTTCTGAAAGTAGTCTGGAAAGGTTGAGAACCGCTCTCTTACACTGTCTGTGTGTCGGAGAATAACTCTCTGGGCTTCTGGATTTTCTGGGTGGCCATTGTGGACCCTGAGATAAAGACCCCAGCGAAAGTTGCTTTATACCATAAATGACTTCTTCTTGGCGCAGCTAATCCTGGAACCCACAAGGGGAGAGGTAGTTCTTGTTTAGTCCTAAATGGAGCACAGGATCTGCTCTAAGAGGTGAATATAGCTGAACTGTACAGTAACAGCAACCATAATATAATTAAATCCTTGTGTGTGTGTTGGAAGAGGGAAGACAGCAAAGATGCCCACCACAGAAGCCCATCACAGTAGCATTTAACTTCAGAAAGGGGAACTACACAAAAATGAAGAAGCTAGCTAAATGGAAATGAAAAGGAATAGTTATAAAAGTGAAATGCCTGCAAGCTGCATTGGAACTTATTAAATAAACCATAATAGAGGATCATTAAATATAGACCCCAAATTAAAAAACATAGTAAGAGGACCAAAAAAGTAGGGCCAATCAGAGGGCGGGCCAGGAGGGCCATTTTTTCTGGGCTTCAAGCTCAAAAGGAGCCTCAAATTTAGACATTTGTTAATTTTTTTGGCATTTGATAAATTTTGCAACTTGTTTTTATGCGCATCCCTGTCGGACCAAAATGTGACACACTCTCTCAGCTTAGAGCTGCAAATTTAAGCATATAAGAGATGTGATTTGGTAAAAGACATATTTTTTGTTAACTGATATAGATTTTGTCATATTAAAGAGTTTAAATGTTCATAAATATTAATTAAAATATATCGGTTCTGATGGCACAAGATTAGACCATGATGAATGTGTCCTCTCAGATCAGCTGATTATATAAACCAACCGCTACTAGTGGCTGGTGCTGGATCAAGTGTCTGTTGAAAGGTAGAGAATTGTTACATTTTAGTGTCTTTATAGTTTTACATCTAGTTGACTAAGGAATTATTTATCTGTGAGATTTCCTCATTATTATCTTCATAGGGTAGCTAAAAGAGGTGACTGGTTGGTTGGATGAGCCATAGCTTGGTAGCTTGGCCATCATCATAGGCTTTTGTAGTCTATAGGCCCAAATTCAAGGTGAAAATTTGTGAGGACAAACTTGTACAGTGAGTTTTGTGAGAACACATATTTGAAAATTTTGGACATTATCCCTCTGTCTGTATCCGTGTCTCTGTTTGCTATATATATGTCATCCCTTTATCTTCAGTTCAGCCTATTATATTATATCTTGTGTGCTTGAGTTTTGATTCAGTGATAAGGATGTCTGACTGTTTCATTTTGTGTTCTTAATTAGTATTCCTTCATTTTAAGTCTTTTCAGCATCTGTGTACCATTCAGCATTTGTGTACATGTTTACAACAGAATATTTCAAGTGTGGATAGGCTACATATTTACTTTAGAACATTTCAGGTATAAATGAATTGAAGAAAGGTATATTTTGTTTGATAATTTCACGAGAAAAACGGGAAAAGAAATTGCTGCTTGAGTACTAGCAATTCTAGAAGGTTTTAAGTTAGATTTTCAAGTCTGAATTGGTCAAGCCTATGGCAATGGATCTAATATGGCTGGGAAGTACAAAGGTGTACAAGCAGTTCTGCTTGAGCATAATTCAAACTGTATTTTCTCCAGCTCTGGAAAGCACACACTAACCCTTGTAAGTGTTGACTGTGCTGAATCATGCAAGGAGGCAATTACTTACTTTGGAACTGTTCAGCAAATGTACAATCTCTTTAGTAGCAGTCCACAAAGGTGGGAAATTCTGAAGAAATATTTTCTTGTTTCACTGCATGGGATGTCCAAAACTAGATGGTCTGCACGGATTGATGGTGTTCAACCAGTTGCACAGCATTTGAATTCAGTGAGAAAGGCTTTAAATGAGCTTGAATCTCTCAATCTCACTGCACAGGCTGGAACGGAACTTCAGTCTATTCAGAAGCACATGTCCAAATTTGAATGCATTCTGATGTTATCTTTGTGGATGAAGCTACTTACAATGATCCACCAAACTAATCTGGTAATTGAAGCACACAATGCTACACTTGATGTTGAGAGGGATAACATTGAAAGTCTTATCAATGACATTCAACAGATTTGTGAACAAAGGGATGCGATCCTGACTGAGTCCAAATTAGTAGCACAGAATATTGGCATTTCATCTGAGTTCTCCACCAATCGCAACTTACCTACTGAATCTGATGTGGAGCAGCATTCTAGGGTCAATGTGTTCCTTGTCATCATTGACTCTATTCAATCAGGTCTTACACATCGATTTGAGTCACTGCAATTAATTTGTACCCTTTTTAGGTTTCTTTGGCAGTTCAACAGACTGAGTAATGAAGATCTACTTTCTGCAGCTGAACAATTTCAGCAACAGTACAACAAAGAAATCTCAAAAGATCTCAGTGACGAGACATTCTTCCTCAAATGAATATATTCCATGAACTTTAAATTGGATTGCAAGCCGAAGGAATTGCTTCAAGAAATACTCAAACTTGGACTCTCTGGGGTGTTTCCTAATATCACAATTACATTGTGTATTTTTGTCAATTTGCCTGCATGAGTGGCTTCAGGTGAACGCACCTTCAATGTGTTGAAGCAGTTAAAGAACTATCTCTGTTCAACTATGGGACAAGAGCATTTGAATGGGCTCGCCATGCTTAATATCAACTGTGACATTGCACAAAAGCTAGATTTTTCCTCAATAATTAGTGCATTTGCACAGAAAAAGGCTAGAAAAGCATTTGTTGAATAAAAAAAATTCAAATTATGTCTCACTCTTTTTTTTTGGTGCCTTATTTTGTTTTCATGTGTCGTCATTTTTTATTTTTATTATGGCTAGGGGCCTCAAAAGCTGGAAGTGGCCTCTGTGGACCTCTGAGAGGGCCTGCAAAAAAGTGCCACCATCGATAAACACCAAAGTAAAAAGTGATTAGAGGCAAAAGACATCCTTCAAAAATTGGAAGTTAAATCCTACTGAGGAAATACAAAGGAGCAAAAACTCTGGCAAGTCAAGTGTAAAAGTATAATTAGGAAGGCCAAAAAAGAATTTGAAGAGCATCGAGCAAAACTAAAAGCAAACTTTTTAAAAAGTAAACTAGAAGCAGGAAGTACATCAGTGGGGCCATTAGGCAATGGAGGTGCTAAAGGAGCACTCAAGGAAGACAAGGCAATTGTGGAGAAGCTAAATTAATTCCTTGACTCAGTCTTCACTGCAGCAGATATGAGGGACATTCCCACACCTGAACCATTCTTTTTACGTGACAAATCTGAGGAACAGTCCCAGACTGAGATGTCAATAGAGGAGTTTTTGAAACAAATTGATAAATTAAACAGTAATAAGTTACCAGAACCAGATGGTATTCACTCAAAAGTTCTGAGGGAACTCAAATATGAAATTGCAGAACTATTAATTGTGGTATGTAACCTATCACTTAAATCAGCATCTGTTCCAGATGACTGGAGGACACCAATTGTTAAAAAGGCTCCAGAGGTAATCCTGGCAATTATAGATGGTAAGACTAACTTCAGTACCAGGAAAATTGGTTGAAACTATAGTAAAGAACAGAATTATCAGGCATATAGATTAACCCGGTTTGTTGGGGGAAGAATCAACATGGCTCTTGTAAAAGGAAAATCATACCTCATCAATCTATAAGAATGCTTTGGTGGGGGGAGGAGTCAACAACCATGTGGGCAAGGGTGATCCAGTGGAAATAGTGTACTTGGACTGTCAGAAATCCTTTGACAAGATCCTTCGCCAAAGGCTCTTAAGCAAAATAAGCAGTCTGTGGAATAAGAGGGAAGGACCTCTCATGGATCAGTAACTGGTTAAAAGACAGGAAACAAGGGGTAGGAATAAATGGTCAGTTTTCAGAATGGAGAGAGGTAAATAGTGGGGTCCCCCAGGGGTCTGCACTGGGACCTGGTGTTCAACTATTCATAAATTATCTGGAAAGGAAGTGAACAGTGAGGTGGCAAAATTTGTAGATGATACAAAATTACTCAAGATAGTTAAGTGCAAAGTAGAATCAGGGCTGGCTGTAACATTTTTGCCGCCCCAAGCAAAAGAAAAGAGCACTGCCCCACCGTAACAGCCCCCCCCCCCGCGCCGCCCCGCCCCGCCCCACCCCCCCCCCAGCGCCGCCCCGCCAAAACACTCCCCCGAGTGCCGCGCTGCCGAAACACCCCCCCTGAGTGCCCCGCCATGCCACCGAAACAAACAACCCGCCCCCCCGAGTGCCGCCTGGCCGAACCAAAAACAACAACAAAAAAAACCTTGAGTGCTGCCCCGCTGAACCAAAAACAAACAAACAAACCCCAAGTGCCCCCTGCCACCCCAAGATTGGTCACCCCTTACAAGGTGCCACCCCAAGCACTTGCTTGGTCGGCTGGTGCCTGGATCTGGCCCTGAGTAGAATGCAAATAATTAGAAAGGGATCTCAGGAAACTGGGTGACTGGGCAATAAAATGGCAGATGAAATTCAGTGTCGATAAGTGCAAGTAATGCATATTGGAAAACATAATTCCAACTATACATACAAAATGATGGGATCTAAAGTAGCTGTTAAAACTCAAGAAAGAGATCTTGGAGTCATTGTGGCTAGTTCTCTGAAAACATCCACTCAATGTGCAGTGGCAGTCTAAAAAGCTAACAGAATGCTAGGAACCATTAGGAAAGGGATAGATAATAAGACAGAAAATATCATAGTGGCACTATATACATCTATGGTACACCCACACCTTGAATACTGCATGCAGTTCTGGTCACCACATCTGAAGAAAGAGATAGTAGAATTGGGGAAGATACAGCAAAGGGCAACAAAAATGATTAAGGGTATGGAACATCTTCCATATGAGGAGAGATTAAAAAGACTGTGACTGGTCACCTTGGAAAAGAGGAGACTGAGGGGGAATATGATAGAGGTCTATAAAATTGTGGGTGGCATGGAGAAAGTGAAAAAGGAAGTTTTATTTACTCCTTCACATAACACAAGAACCAGGGCTCAACTAATGAAATTACTAGGCAGCAGATTTAAAACAAACAAAAGGAAGTCCTTCTAAACACAAGGCACAGTGAACCTGTGGAATTCGTTTCCAGAGGATGTTGTGAAGGCCAAAATTATAACAGGGTTCCTAAAAGAATTAGATAAGTTTATGGAGGATAGGTCCACCAATGACTATTAGCCAAGATGTTGTAAGGATGTAACCTCATGCTCTGGGTGTCCCAAGCTTCTGATTGCCAGAAGCTGGAAGTAGGTGGGTCAATAATACATCTTAAATTTATTATTTATGTTACCATAGCTTAATGTAGCATGATATGGCAGTGTGTAGAACCATGTGTGTGTATGTGTGTAAGTTTTTATGAATGTAGTATTACATGAATTTCACAGTAACTGGTTTTTATTGTATGTATATTATCACTTATAAGAAAATGAGGCTAGCTACAGTCAAGTGCTATGTACTGAATTGGCAGGACAACCTTCAGCGTTAGATACGTACTTTGAATTAGTTAAACTCCTCAGCTATCTCGTCCCGTGTGGGAACAGGAACAAGTCTGATATAATATATACAGTGAAACAGCCAAGGCATTCTATCACAGATTGGACTCAGAGTCTAGGTATATGCAGTTGTTATAATTACGAGATGTTGACAATAGAGTAGAGATGAAAGTATAAGTGAGCCTCAAACGCATGACCTGATTGAAAGCAGCCAAAGGTGAACTTTAAATTAAAGAGTAAAATTTAGGTTGGGATTTTCATAAGAGAGTTAGCCCCCTAAATCCCATTGCAAGACAATGAAATTTAGGCAACAAAATCTCACCAAAATCCCAGCTTCCATCTTCAAAAGGATCATTTATCACATCAGCTCTTGCTATCCCTGCCCAGTGAAGTGGCAGGTGTTTTGGTTACAAACAACAGTTTAACGATTTGATTAATGTTCAAAGATTTACATTGATATGGTGTCAGGTCACTTCTACAACTAAATATAACCTGCCTTCCCCGTAGAACTTTTGTTGTCGTTAGTGACGAAGAAAATGAATTTAACTTTAATTTTCAGAGCCCATAATGTATCTGTCAAGTATTCACCTTTTAATTCCACCCCTTCCCCCCCCCAAAAAAGGCATAAAAGGAAATAAACGGAAGATCACAATTGTGAAGCAAAGAAGCTGTTTTCTGTATGAGGAAAAATGTAATGCACACAACCAGCCACATGATGTCGCTTTCCACCTACAAAGAAACTGTAAGGCAAAAAATCAAAACCGCTCCTCTTTTTACTGAATACGCAATCAATCAGGGGTTCAAGAGGACTGCAAACATCGTGGCATTGGAATTAAAATACCAATTTCCAGAGGCTTACACATTTTGTATGAATTGGCTGTATATTCGAAGAAATCGGCGTCCGC
>NW_020665189.1:3567425-3580708 GCF_002925995.2 Terrapene triunguis | reverse complement strand
CCTATTCCCAGCGCCAGAGCCGGAACTTGTGTGTAGGGGAAGGCACCACCAAGAATGACCTCATGGTTTTCAGCCCCAACTCGTCGGGGAATGTGGTCATAGAGAAACCTCAACAGGAACTGACACTGAAGTCTTCTGCGGCGGTGAGTCATATGACTGAATCCTTATTTGGAAATGTTTTTATGTTGTAGGTCTTCATGTGTTCTTAGGCATGTTGTTTTTGAAATGAATGATAAAGCAACTTTCTTTAAAAATTGGATGTTTCTTATAGCAACTGTAGTGGGAAAAAGTTTTTGGAGAGAATTAATCGTTATCAATAACTTCTATATTTCTACTTATGTGTAGGTACTTTGGTAGTCATAGACAGGAATGTGGGCTTTAATATTCAGAATTAATTGTAATACAAGTATTTGGATGTTTATATTATTATTTCTGTTTATGTCGTATTTATACGAAAGAAAATTTTAATAATGTGGAAGTCTTGTGAATGTTAATTAGAGAAATATAAAATTCCTTGCAGATTCAATTTAGGGTGAGTATGTTTATATTGTTTGGTATTTATATTATTGCTATTATTAGTGCCTATATTTTACAAGTGGAAAATATTTTTATTAGCAGGTATCAATAAACGTGCAAGTTTTGTCCTACGATTTCACAACACATGAAGCAGTACTCTGTCTTTTTGATGCATTGCTATGTCTCAGCGTTAGCAATAATAAGAAACACATATTTGATCCCCAAACTCTGGTGTTTTATTCTTATGGTAGAAAGGGGGGGGGTATAACTGAAGGAGAATTAATCACGTTCTTCATTTTTGTCAAATATTTTACCTATATTTTAAAAATAAGTTTATTACATTATTTTCTGAAAGCCTTCAAAGTAAGGATTTAAATGTCCCCAATAGTAAAGTTTAATCACCCTGTAAATAATGAATTTCACTGCAGTGTGGATGGATTACTTCACTATTGTGTCATTATTTATGCCCTTGTATAAAATGTAATACACACACATACACACAGGATTGCAGAGATATACAATTCACTTATTTGTCTCTCTCTCTCTCTCTCTAATCTAAATCAGTGGTTTCCAAACTGTTTAGGCTGCCTTCCCCTTTCCAAATAATGCAGTCTACTGCATACCCTCATCGGAGATAGGCAGACACAACACATGTGGGTCAGGTGCCCTGAGATTTCTGCCTTCCATTTAGCAACAGCTTCTAGAAGTTTTGAAACTGTGGAGCATGCCCAAAGGGGGGCACAGAGGAATGTTCGGAGGGGCAAGTGGTGACACCAGGCTGCTGGTACCAACCCCACATGGCAGGGCTTGGGGAGGGAATGCCACCTTCACCCCGACTCACCTTAGGGGGCCACACAGCCTGTCCGAGTGTTTGGGGGGGTGCAACCAAAAAGTAAGTCAAAGGGGGGCTCAGTTTTTGGTCTGAGTTCCCCCTTTGAGTTTAAATTTTTGGTTGTGCCCCCCCAACCTAGGCGGGCTGGGTGGCCCGCTGAGGAGAGTCAGGGTGTGGAGATGGTTTGGGGCTGGCCTGAGCCATCTGGCATTGCTGCTTGCCCCCTGAATGTTCCTACTCCTTAAGGGAGTGCCCCCCACATTTTGAAAACCTCTGTACTAAATAAAATGCATTGTCCTCCATTACAGGATTTTTCTTGCATACCTCCTGACGAGAGCTTGTGTACCCTTAGGGGTATCCTTACCCCAGTTCGAAAACCACTGCTGTAAACTGTGGTATACTGCTACCTATCACCATAGTACTGAACAACTTCCACATAAAATCAGTGGTAATAGTGAAATCCCTAGTGGACTTCAGGAAGGTTCTAGCACTTCTTCCGTTTTAGGGTCATAACTCTGATTAAGGTAGCCATTTTTTCTTGTTGATTTTATTATTTTCCTCCTTTTTTGTTTAGTTGTCCAGGGTGAGGAAGTGTCAGTACTGTGAGGTCATTCTTATGGTGGAAAAGCTTTTTAAAAAAGGAAGGTTTTGCAGTGTTTTCTAAAGATGGTCAGGTTCTGGATTTGCCTCCTCCCGTCTGGAAATTTGTTCTATAGTCTGATTCCCCTCAGCTGAGAATGCTTTGACCCCAACTGTGAGGTCGGTGCTTTGAATTTCTTGGGCTTTGTGATCTGAATTGTCCCAGAGAAACACAGCTGTCATGGTGGTTCACAGATTGAAATTCAGTCTTTGATACACCCAGGGCTTGATCCATTAATTGCTTTGAAACTTATGTTCAAAGCCTTAAACTAGCATGGGAAACTGACTGGCATCCAGTGGAGGGATTTGAGCATGACTTGATGTGCTCAGGGTGGTCTGAGCCATGGAGAAGGGAGGCAGATGCATTCTGTACCAGCTGGAGCCAGTTCATTGTCTTTACTTTCAGTTTTAGATTCAGTAAATTACAGTAATCCATTTAGATATGCATATACATGGATCACCGTGGCCAGGTCCTTGCTTATGAGGAAGGAAGCTTCCTAGCAAGCTGGAAGTGAAGGAAAGTATTTCTAGATCAACTTCTTGATCATCCACGCTCAACTATGAGAGGAATAGGACCTCCTACTTATCACGGACAGCTCCACAGTTTCTCACATCATACGGACTTGGTATCATCTCTGTTTCTTTTGTCTCCTTTTCCCTTTCATCCTTGTTGCTGTTAATTCCAGTTACTTTCTGTGTAACATCACTACATTTAATACTTTCCTCCCTATCCCCATGTTAACACCATCCTTTGCTATCTTATTTTTACTTCTGCTCTTGCTGAACTGCACCCCCATTATTATTATTAATATTACTCTGTATTATATCCTTGGGATTATTTTAAACAAATAGCCTTCACATTATACAAGATCTTTAAGCATAAGAAGGGGAAAGTAACTGTCTAAAATTTATTCCCATGAGTCACCAATAAATCCCGACCATGAACCGCCTCTGTAGGTTTGAGTAGTCAGGAGTTTTGTTAAACCCTCGCCACTTTCCTGATAACAGGAGAACCAGATAGGTCCTGCCTCCCTTGTTTACATGTTAGAAGGAGTCTGAGAAGAGATATTGAGACTCAAAGAATGATGAAATGCAGTCGATTAGCCATTGGTAGGTAAAGATTGCATGAAGCATTACATAAATCTGGAAATTGAGGGATAGCAGTTTTAAAAGTTGGTCACTGGCTGGTCTCTCACCAAGACAGCTGTTCAAATAATTTCTTGAGAGGGACCTAACAAAGAAATTGCAACTCTCCATCCCATCAAATTTACTTTTGAACTTCAGAAAGGGGATGATCAGTGCATTTCTCCTCCCACTGAAGTGGAGTGAAATAATCTAAGTAAAATTATCCTTACCACCCCCAAACTCCTCTCCCCCTGCTTGCTTGGTTACATGCACAGTTCTGTTATCAGGAAACTGTCAGGTAAAATAGGAAGGCCTTTTAAAACTTCTAAAATATATCTTCCAACAAAAAAATCAACAAGGATTCTTGAAGTTCTGTGGAGTTGTCTTCCTTGTGCCCCGGTTCCTAATTATTGGCTGAAGTAAACTGCATTAGTTTCACTAGTTGCTGCAAAATGGCAAAAAAAAAGTTGGTGTGGAATTGCAAGTGAAATAAGATGGTAATGTTGGCATTTATGTATATTTGATTACAGTAGTCTCAAAGCACAGGGTCAAACTAATTGTCATTCTAGCCCAGTATCCTGTCTTCTGACAGTGGCCAGTGTCAGATGGTTCAGAGGGAATGAATAGAATAGGGCAATTTTAAGTGATCCATCCCCTGTTATGTCATCCTGCCCCAGCTTCTGGCAGCTGGAGGTTCAGAGCATGGGGTTGCATCCCTGACCATCTTGGATAATAGTCATTGATGACCCTATCTTCCATGAATTTATCTAATTCTTTTTTGAACCAGTTATACTTTTGACCTTCACAATTGTGATGCTGGTATACCAGGTGACAGCTTATGCCAAGGTCCCGAAGTCTCAGCTGAACACTGACAAATACATAGCTGGGATCAGTCTGGCTCACCTGTGTGTTAGTATTGTAAAATCAGGAGTTAGAATTATAAGAATATATTTAGAGTTTAGATTTTATTGAATGCTCGTGAGTTGCTGGATATATTAAGCTCTCTTATAATATGTGTATCCCATATTGTAAGGTCATCATAGAATCATAGAGTTAGAAGTGACTACAAAGGTCATCTAGTCTATCCCCCTGCCAAGATGCAGGATTTGTTGTGTCTCAACCATCCAAGACAGATGACTATCCAGCCTCCATCTGAAAACCTCCAGTGAAGAAGCTTCCACAACCTCCTGAGGAAGTCTGTTCCATTGTCTTACTGTTCTTACAGTTAGGAAGTTTTTCCTGAGATTTAATCTACATCTGCTATGCTGTAGTTTTAACACATTGCCTCTTGAACCCATTGCCTCAGAGAAACTGGGAAGGATCCAGACGCAAGTGACAAAGATGGTCAAAGGGATGGAATATGAATCATATGGGCAAAGGCTGAAGGAACTGGGTATGTTTAGTTTGGAAAAGAGGAGATTAAGAGGAGATATGATAGTGGTCTTCAGATACCTGTAAGGCTGCCATAAAAAAGATGGAGAAAAGTTGTTCCCTTTTGGCACAGAGGGCAAGATAAGAGGTAATATTTGAGCGGTTGTATTGTGAGCTTTTGTGACTATGTAAATCACCAGAAAGAAGAGAGACATTAATTGGTGTGATCTGCAACAGAAAGAGTTATGTCTTTCCCTACAGGAAAGGACCATTGACACTAGACAACCTATTGTGGGATGTTAAAGAGGACAAAAGACTTTGTTGTTCTGGTTCCCTCTCCCACCATGAAGCTGAATCCTCCCATCAGCTGAGTTTGCAGCTCAGAATGCAGGACAGGAGGGGGTAAAACTCCAAACAAAAGGAACTAGGTATCTCTATTCTGCTTGGACTCTGGGAAGCAAGTTTTCTAGGTATAAGCAACAGATCTCCAGCTGCTTAGCCTGGGTTAGCCCTAAAGGACATATAGAACTTGCTTATTATAGATGCTTCTATTAGCTTTTGAAATTTAAGATTGTAACCCATTTGTGTAATTAGGTTTTCCTGCTTTAACCTTGTAAGTAACTCTCTAGTTTCCCTTTCCTATTTAATAAATCTTTATATAGTTTATTATTGGATTGGCTACAAGTGTTGTCTTTAGTGTGAGATCTGCGGTGCAATTGACTTGGTGTTTGATTGGTCCTTTAGGACTGGGAGTAACCTGAATATTTTTGTGATTGTTGGTGTAAGGGACCATCTATTAAAAATGTGTGCTCACCAGGGTGGTGAGATAGATTGGAGTACAAAAGGACTATCTGTGATTCCATGTTAAGACTGTTGCGGTGCCTGAGGAGTTCACATTAAATAATTGGTTGGTGAAATCTAAGTATAGAATTCACAACCAATTTGGGGTTTGCACCCTGCTTCCTAACAGTCTGCCCAGAGGTTGGGACTCACACTCTTGAGTCAGTGCAGAAAGCATTATAATAACATCCTATGGCAATGAGTTCCACAGATTGATTATGCATTGTGTGAAGTATTTCCTTTTGTTTGTTTCAAATTTGCTGCCTATTAATTTCATCGGGTGACCCCTACTTCTTGTGTTATGTGAAGAGGTAAGTAATACTTCCCTATTCACTTTTTCCACACCATTCATGGTGTTATAAACCTCTGTCATATCCCCCCTTAGTCATCTCTTTTCCAAACTGAACAGTCCCAGTCTTAATCTCTCTGCCTATGGAAACTGTTTTATACCCCTAATCATTTTTATTGCCCTTCTCTGCAACTTTTCCAATTATAATATATCTTTTTTTGAGATGGGGTGACCAGAACTTCACACAGTATTCAAACTGTGGGCATACCATGGATTTATAAAATGGCATTATGCTATTTACTGTCTTATTATCTATCCCTTTCCTAATGGTTCCTAACATTCTGTTAGATTTTTTTGACTGCTGCTGCATATTGAGCTGATGTTTTCAGAGAGCTATCCTCAATAACTCCAAGATCTCTTTCTTGAGTGGTAACAGCTAATCTAGTGTATGTATACATGTAGTTGGGACTATTTTTCCCAATGTGCATTACTTTGCATTTATCAACACTGAATTTCATCTGCCATTTTGTTACCCAGTCACCCAGTTTAATGAGAACCCTTTCTAACTCTTTGCAGTCAGCTCTGGATTTAACTATCTTGAGTAATTTTACATCATGCGAATTTTGCCACCTCAGTGTTCACCTCCTTTTAAAAACCATTTATGAATATGTTGAACATCAGAGGTCCCGGTAAAGATCATCCCCCTGCCCCCACTATTTATTTGTGAAAACTGACCATTTATTCCTATCCTTTGTTTCCTATCTTTTAACCAGCTACTGATCCACGAGAGTGCCTTCCCTCTTATCCAATGTCTGCTTAATTTGCTTAAGAGCCTTTGGTGAGGCACCTTGTCAAAGACTTTCTGAAAATCCAAGTACACTATATCTACTGGGTCACTCTTGTCCTCTTGCTTGTTGACACCATCAGATAATTCTAATAGCTTGGTGAACCATGGTTTCCCTTTACAAAAGCCATGTTGACTCTTCCCCAACATATCATGTCCATAGTGCTTAAGAAGTGATGGGCTCAAGCAATTAGGTGCTGGGGCTCGAGCAATTTTTTTACTTTCATAACAGATAAAGCAAGCCCAGAGGTGACTGGGCTATGAACTGCCAACCTTAGAGGTGCTGGGGCTCAGCCCTGGCAAGCCCTAGCACAAATTAAGCACTGCATGTTCTGCTATGTGCATGATAACTTTGTTTTTTAATATACTTTCAGCCAATTTGCCTGGTAAAGATGGTATTCCAGCAGAACTGTACAAAGTAGAAGGCCCAAAGGCTATTGAGGTGTTTCACAACATCTTGAGTAGCATTTGGGAAGAAGAAGACATGCCACAAGACTTCAAAGATGCTATTATCATAGGCACTGACTCGGTGGGTGCTCCGAGTCTGGAGCACCCATGGAAAAAAAATAGTGGGTACTCAGCACCTCTCCCTTCCCCCAAGTGCCTCCCACCCACTGGTGGCCCTGCCTATCAGCTCCTCCCCCTCCCTCCCAGCACCTCCCACCTGCCAGCGATCAGCTGTTCAGTGGAAGTTCAGGAGGCACTGGGGGCAGGGCAGGGGCAGGAAGAGGTGGGGCAGGGGTCAAGCCTGGGGGGTAGGGGTGGAGTGGGGGTGGGAAGAGGCGAGGCGGGGGCTTGGGGGAAGGGGTGGAGTGGGGTCAGGGTCTGTGGCACAGTGTGGGTCGAGCATCCCCCGGGAACTGAGGAAGTCAGAGCATATGGCTGTTATTGTATCACTGTTCGTAAACAAAGGCAGCAAAGCTGACTGCAGAAAATACAGAGGCATTTCTCTCCTCTGTACAGCAGGGAAAATACTAGCTTGTATTCTACTGCACAGACTCATTGCTAACATAGCTGAGAAGAATTTTCCAGAAGTGCAGTGTGGTTTCAGACCAAGTCCTAGTACCACAGACATGATTTTTGTCATAAGGCAGATCTAGGAAAAATGTTTAGAGCAGAACATGGACCTATTTGCAGTTTTCATCAACTTGACCAAAGCTTTTGATATGGTAAACAGAGAGGGTCTATGGGTTATTCTATCTGAACTGGACTGCCCAAGAAGGTTCATACAAATCATCCATCTGTTTCATGACCACACGACAGTGCAAGTGCTTTCCATTGGTGATTCTTCTGATGCATTTGAAATCTTGAATGGAGTGAAGCAAGGCTGTGTACTTGCTCCAGTGCTGTTCAATTTGTTCTTTGCCTGTGTCCTCAGCCATGCCACAAGGAACATGGATCAGGGAATATACATCCGCTACCGACGCAATGGCTCCCTCTTTGATCTTCGAAGACTCAATGCTAAGACCAAGATGCTGGAGAGACTCCTTGTTGAGGCACATTTTGCAGATAACTGTGCCTTGATGGCTCATAGACACGATGACCTTCATGTCATCATTGATTGGTTTTCTGAAGCATCTCAGCTATTTGGCCTCACCATCAGTCTCAGTAAGACAGAGGTCTTGTTCCAACCAGAACCTCATTCCAAATGGGGATCAGTTTAAGTATTTGGGCAGCATTATCTCAAGTGATGGTTCCCTTGATAAAGAAATTGCTTCCAGCATCAGTAAAGCCAGCCAGGCCCTTTGCCGACTCCAAAGAAAAGTCCTTCACCAACACAACATTCGTCTCTCCACCAAATTGAAAATCTACAGTGCAGTGGTTCTAACGTATTTCCTATATGGATCTAAGACATGGACTCTTTATAGATGGCACAGTAAACAGCTTGAGCAATTTCACATGAGCTCCCTCCACTCAATAATGAGCATTCGCTGGCAGGACAGAGTGACCAATATTAAGGTTCTTGAGAGAGCAAACACAACCAGCATTCAGGAAATACTATTCAGAGCAGAACTTAGGTGGACTGGAAATGTCATCAGAATGGAAGACCACTGTCTCCAAAACAGATCGTGTATGGGGAGCTGAGTCGGGGCAAAAGAAAGAAGGATTGTCCATATAAGTGCTTCAAAGATAACCTGAGGAGGAATCTCCAGTGAGCTGGCATCAATCTCAAAGGACTCAAGCAAATGGCTCAGAACAGGGTTCGCTGGCAGTCTCTGACAAGATCAGCATGTAACAGGTTCAAGCGGGATTGATGAAATGGTCTCCAGGCTGCATGTGAAAAGTGCCACAAAACTGCATCATCAAACCTCAGAGATTAGACTTCCCATGCCCTCTGTGTGGCTGACTCTGTGCTTCAGGGTAGGACTTCAGAGAAAATTGTGACAATATCATCATCATCATTGTCAGCAATGGACTACCAACAATCTCTTCGACCATTTCACAGTCATTGTCACCATTTTGATCAGGTGGTTGGTAGTGTAGTCCTCCTGATATTCTTATTGTTCAAGCATGGAATTTCTATCAATAGAGATTCTATGGTATAGTTTGATTCATTTAAGATTTTTATTTTATTTGACTATGCTTTTTTCACATATAGTGCTACTCCACCACGCATGTAACCTACTCTGCTATTCCTATGTATTTGGCACCTGGTATTACCATGTCCCATTGATTATCCTCATTCCACCAAGTTTCCCCAATGCCTATTATATCAATATCCTCATTTAATGTCAGGTACTCTAGTTCACCCATCTTAGTATTTATACTTCTGTCATTTGTATATAAAGCACTTGCACATTTTGTCAATATTCAGTTGCTTGCCTTCATGTGTTATATTTAAATAAGGCGGTCTTAAGAACATAAGAACATAAGAATGGCCATACTGGGTCAGACCAAAGGTCCATCTAGCCCAGTATCCTGTCTACCGACAGTGGCCAATGCCAGGTGCCCCAGAGGGAGTGAACCTAACAGGTAATGATCAAGTGATCTCTCTCCTGCCATCCATCTCCACCCTCTGACAAACAGAGGCTAGGGACACCATTCCTTACCCATCCTGGCTAATAGCCATTAATGGACTTAACCTCCATGAATTTCTCCAGTTCTCTTTTAAATGCTGTTATAGTCCTAGCCTTCACAACCTCCTCAGGCAAGGAGTTCCACAAGTTGACTGTGCGCTGTGTGAAGAAGAACTTCCTTTTATTTGTTTTAAACTGCTGCCCATTAAGTTCATTTGGTGGCCCCTAGTTCTTATATTATGGGAACAAGTAAATAACTTTTCCTTATTCACTTTCTCCACACCACTCATGATTTTATATACCTCTATCATATCCCCCCTTAGTCTTCTCTTTTCCAAGCTGAAAAGTCCTAGCCTCTTTAATCTCTCCTCATATGGGACCCGTTCCAAACCCCGAATCATTTTAGTTGCCCTTCTCTGAACCTTTTCTAGTGCCAGTATATCTTTTTTGAGATGAGGAGACCACATCTGTATGCAGTATTCAAGATGTGGGCGTACCATCGATTTATATAAGGGCAATAAGATATTCTCTGTCTTATTCTCTATCCCCTTTTTAATGATTCCTAACATCCTGTTTGCTTTTTTGACTGCCTCTGCACATTTAACTGTTCCTCACTAACTCCTACCTTCCCTTTACCAACTTCTTTCCTATCTTCTTTACTAGGATGTAGAGTCCCCTCTTTAATAAATTTATCCCCCAAAGGATATTGCCACATGTGCTCCTCTGCACCTGTTGTTCCCCCCCCCCCCCCGGCCTTAGGTTTAAAAAATTCTCTGCAACTTTTTTTTAAATATGCTAGCAATCTAGTTCCATTTTGGTTTAGGTGGAGCCCATCCTTCCTGTACAGGCTCCTCTGTTCCCATATGCTTTCCCGGTTCCTAATAAACCTAAAACACTCCTCCCTACACCATCCTCTCATCCAGGTATTGAGACTCTCATCCTGAAGTTCTGCCTAACTGACCCTTCAAATGCTACCTGAATTCCTACTTGAATCCTTTCAGTTCATAAAACCTCCCATTATTCATCTGCACCATGATATTGTACCCGCTAAAACTGATATTATAACTATTTCCTGTGTTTCATATTTACTTTCTGAAATAGACTGTAAACTCCTTGGCACATCGCCAGTGCACTGAAATTGCCTGCAAGGCGCTATACGCATGTATTGCACTCCACCACTAGCACCAGTGCCATCCTCTTTCTAATCATTACTACTAGTGCAACTGCTTTTGCTACTAGTCATCTTCATTATGAGGCAAAATATATCAGCCCGGCTGATGACAAACAACTGCCAGTTGGATCGTAGCTCTGCATTGGCAGCGCACTGGACATTATTAGATCAAGTTTTTAAGTCCTGTGACGCGATCATCCAGTCGGGTGGGTGGATGGAGCTCCCCTTTGCTGCAGTTCCATAGGAGATACGCTTGTGCAACAGACAGAATAACTAGGCCCCTGATTTTGTTCTTCAAAACTCTCAGTGAGCTGGAATCTGAAAGGCTGCATCTCCCTCTGTGACCATAACCTCCCGAGATGGCTGAGATCCTCTGGGACGATGAAATGCCTGATGTAAAGAGTAAGAATAGTGAGAATGGGAAACAGAACCTTTGCTGGTTCATGAGCAGGGAACTCCCTTCCTGAAGAGCTGAGGATTGCAAGGGTCCTGATCATATTCAGGACAAAATACAAGACCCAACTCTTTGACATAACCTTCCCATAACATACTCGCTGGCTCATACCAACACACACACTTCCACTTGCAAGTGCTTACACAAACACAAAAGCGAAACAACTCAAAGCTACTATTCTGCTTTCTGTTAGAAAGAGGAATAGAAATACAAGGAATGACAAGAATACAAAGAAAAGAAGAGAAAAATGAATTTGATCCTAGATATCCCTGGACAAGGAAGAGAAACAAAATATGAGAGCTGCCTGTAATCCACTCACACATATCAGTTTTGTAAGGCGCTTAGATACCATGGCGTTGGGCATAGTATAAAATATAGATAAATATATTTCATCTTCTTTTATTAAACTGATCTGTTGTTGTTACCAGCTGAACTTCTATTTAAAAGTGACTTGTTATTAGTAGGAAATAGAAATTGATCTTTTTAAAAGGGAAAACTTAGTTGTTTCACAGTTTAGCTGTTGGTAACAAATTTTACTCTCCATTAAAATTCTTGTTCCTTCTACTGACAAAGGCTGGACACTGGCTCAATAAATGATAAACAGCAACCCAGGAAACAATAGAAGAACATTTTATTTTCCACTGCATTTATCTTCGTGTGCCCCAAAGCATTTTACAGGGTTACTACTACGGAGTTAAATAATAATAGAAAAAAGAAAGAGAAATTAAAAAGTAAAGAGAAAAATGTTATAGATGAGATTTTAGAGCTGGAGAGTCATTTGGGCAGACATATATAAAAGACTGTTCCAAAAGGATAGAGCTGGGGAGGTAAGATTGCGGACAGAATGCGAGGAAATAGGGCCTGAACCAAAGCTTATTAAAATTAGTGAAAGCAGGGCCGGCTTTAGCAAGTGCGGGCCGATTCGTGGGTCTTGTACTCACCGGGCGGCGCTCCCAGTCTTCGGAGGCACTTCGGATTGCCGCGCTCGGGCCTGGGTAGCGGGGCCGCGGGATCTTGCAGCGCTCCGGCCGGGGGAGCGGGGCCGCGGCCTTGCTGTGCTCCGGCCGGGGCCACGTGCTTAGAGCTGTCTGCCCGCTCTTTCGCTGGGGGAAGGGGGCGGCAGGGCTTGCCGCGCTCTGACCTGGGGAGCAGGGCCGCGGGACTTGAAGCGCTCGGGCCGAGGGAGCGGGGCCACAGGGCTTGCCGCGCTCCGGTGGGAGGAGTGGGGTCGCGGGGATTGCCGCGCTCTGGCTGGGTGCGGGGCCCTCTTAGGCGCGGGGCGCAGGGCCCGATTTGGGGGAATCGGCCTAAAGCCGGCCCTGAGTGAAAGAATCTTATTCTTACGTCAATGGTGTTTCACTGAGGTTTGAATCAGGCCCTAAAGGCGCAGAAGGAGTGGGGAGGAGAGAAGGCGAGAGTTTCAAAGGACCCAGGAGGTAGGATAGAGCAAGTCAGGGAGGGTTTCAAAAGCGAAACAAAGTGTAGGGAACTCCTGTTTTCAAACGTCAGAACTCAAATCTCTTTGTAAAGAAAAGGCCAGAATCATTAGCAAAGTAATTTTTTCAAATGTTAACTGAGATGCTTGTGGCAGCCGCATTTCCCGTTTCTATCAATAAAAAGTGGACACTCTGAGTATCAGAGATGGAGGAAAAATATAAAATAGATATTTTACATTTTACATTTATATCTGCTTTACAGTATTGGGGAAAGAAAGTTCCTTCAGTCTATCACCGGTAATTACAGCATCATTCACTCAGATTTTCCTATGCACAGATATAATATGAGAATGATCAGAAATCAGATTATTTTAGATATAAGTAACATGAAAATATTTATTCTTAATGATGAATTAAATATAAATACGAAAAAATAATTTGTTGCTGTGAATCACATGTACCACACTGTGGCGCTGTCTACTAAAAAACCGCGTTAGCCCAGGAAAATGAAAACAGATCCACCCTGGGAGGAAGAAAACACTGGCTGTCCCAGCCTCAGAATAACTGGATCATACTGGATGCGACAAGAGCGGATGGAATTCATTGTGACAGTACTCCAGGGTAGCTCAAAAATATTATATAGAACGGCTAGTAATTAGTTAATCAGATTTGAATCCGAAACATTCCACGTTCGCGATGGCAGTTTTCCGGCGAGACTCCCTGGTAACCAGGCAGCTGCTGCGGTTGGT
>NW_020665189.1:3555981-3564425 GCF_002925995.2 Terrapene triunguis | reverse complement strand
GGGGAAGGCACCGCCAAGAATGACCTCATGGTTTTCAGCCCCAACTTCCCTAACTCTTTGGAAAATGGGGAGGAGAAACAGCAGGAGCTCATCGCGAATGATGCAGGACAGGTAAGTCTCTGGATGGAATGTTATGAGTGGTCGCTCAGAGAGGACAGTGATAGTATCTCGTCTGCTTTTTGTATAAATGGTTATTTGAGATGGCTTTTAAAATAAAGATATTTGAAAGTAATCGCTGTTTTTTTAAGGACATATCTAACGGTTTCACACGGAATGAATGATGCTTAATAGTGATTTCTGTATTTTTGATGAGTGATTTGAAGCTTTGGTGAAATTTAAGGGGAGGGTTCAGTCCTGAGGCCTGGATAGATTGTTTTTCATAATGAAAATTAATATTTTAAAGATATTTTATCTTTTTAATGATACCCTTTAATTTTAATCAGTAAGTAACCCCGGGAGTGTTTTTAGTTAAAATCTGCAGGAAAATCACACTTTTTATTTGGCACTGATTTCGAGCTGACATAGATTTCAGCCTCTGTGTGGTTTGATTCTTAGGAACTGAAACCGTGCAACAGCAGCATATATTTAAATTTCTGAAAAATTAGCTCTGATTGTGAGTTGTTAGATCTGCTAGATTTTATTTATTTATTATTTTGAACAGAGTGTCACTTTCAAGGAGTGTTCCAGTTCGATTATATTAATCTGAAAATAGATGCTTGATTTCCTTTTCCATCTCTTAATGAAAGCATGGTTGTTTTTCCTTCAGTCCCTGACTTAATTTTAGTCTTAGTTAAAACGAAGAATTGGAGACACTGTAGCTCAGAAGGAAGATGAAGGCTCCTATTAGGAATACAAACATTCACATTTTTTCAGTGTCCTACAGTCAATTGGAGGAAAAATAATATGTTGCCATCTCCTATTTTCCCAATTTTGTAGCAAAATTCTCACAATGAGACAAGTATTCCTGTCAGTGATGAGAGTTTGGAATCAATGGTGGACGGTATTTCTTTTTCTCAACACTGAGGTAAAGGCAACCGTATAATATTGTATGGTGAAAAGTAGTTTTAAGTGTTAGGCCGAAGCATTGAATTTCAACTGTCGTCCTGAATGCAATTGCTAAATATATATTCATTGGAGATGGTAGGATCTGGCAAATGGACATTAGGAACTTCTAAAAGTTTATGGGTTTAGATATCAGAAATTTCAGCTACTGATGTAATGGGAAGAAGTAGTTGTGAAGAGAAAGAGAGGACCTTATCTTGATTACACTTGTGTAAATCCAATGTAATTAGGCATTCCAATGGCCCCATCCTCTACCTATAAGAAACAACGAACTCCTATTGGCTTTATTAGGAATAACTCATATCCTGGGAAGCACAGTTTCTAATTATTGATTCATAAATATAATATTATGATTATTTTTCACCTTATTTTTTTGAAGCATAGGAACTGCCTTACCGGATCACACCAATGACTGTCACTGTAGCATACTAGTAGATGTCTTGAAGAAGGTGTAAAATTCCAATGACAAACACTAGCATGCCTGTTGGAAGCTTCTTCTTAATCCAGGACAGTTGTTGGTTGCTTAGGTCTTGAAGGAGGAGGGTTATATACTTAATGCCTTTTTATTATGTATAGTGCAAGAGAAGATATTTCAGAAATGCCGAGTCATAGAATCATAGAATCATAGAATATCAGGGTTGGAAGGGACCTCAGGAGGTCATCTAGTCCAACCCCCTGCTCAAACCAGGACCAGTTCCCAACTAAATCATCCCAGCCAGGGCTTTGTCAAGCCTGACCTTAAAAACCTCTAAGAAAGGAGATTCCACCACTTCCCTAGGTAACCCATTCCAGTGCTTCACCACCCTCCTAGGGAAAAAGTTTTTCCTAATATCCAACCTAAACCTCTCCCACTGCAACTTGAGACCATTACTCCTTGTTCTGTCATCAGGTATCACTGAGAACACTCTAGAATCCATCCTATTTGGACCCCCCTTTCAGGTAGTTGAAAGCAGCTATCAAATCCCCCCTCATTCTTCTCTTCTGCAGACTAAACAATCCCAGTTCCCTCAGCCTCTCCTCATAAGTCATGTGCTCCAGCCCCCTAATCATTTTTGTTGCCTTTCGCTGGACTCTTTCCAATTTTTCCACATCCTTCTTGTAGTGTGGGGCCCAAAACTGGACACAGTACTCCAGATGAGGCCTCACCAATGTCGAATAGAGGGGAATGATCACGTCCCTCGATCTGCTGGCAATGCTCCTACTTATACAGCCCAAAATGCCGTTAGCCTTCTTGGCAACAAGGGCACACTGTTGATTCATATCCAGCTTCTCGTCCACTGTAACCCCTAGGTCCTTTTCTGCAGAACTGCTTCCTAGCCATTCGGTCCCTAGTCTGTAACAGTGAATGGGATTCTTCCGTCCTAAGTGCAGGACTCTGGACTTGTCCTTGTTGAACCTCATCAGATTTCTTTTGGCCCAATCCTGTAATTTGTCTAGGTCCCTCTGTATCTTATCCCTACCCTCCAGCATATCTACCACTCCTCCCAGTTTAGTGTCATCTGCAAACTTGCTGAGAGTGCAGTCCACGCCATCCTCCAGATCATTAATGAAGATATTGAACAAAACCGGCCCCAGGACCGACCCTTGGGGCACTCCGCTTGATACCGGCTGCCAACTAGACATGGAGGCGTTGATCACTACCCGTTGAGCCCGATGATCTAGCCAGCTTTCTCGCCACCTTATATTCCATTCATCCAGCCCATACTTCTTTAACTTGGTGGCAAGAATACTGTGGGAGACCGTATCAAAAGCTTTGCTAAAGTCAAGGAATAACACATCCACTGCTTTCCCCTCATCCACAGACCCAGTTATCTCCTCATAGAAGGCAATTAGGTTAGTCAGGCATGACTTGCCCTTGGTGAATCCATGCTGACTGTTCCTGATCACTTTCCTCTCAGTGCTTCAGAACTGATTCCTTGAGGACCTGCTCCATGATTTTTCCAGGGACTGAGGTGAGGTTGACTGGCCTGTAGTTCCCCGGATCCTCCTTCTTCCCTTTTTTAAAGATGGGCACTACATTAGCCTTTTTCCAGTCATCTGGGACCTCCCCCGATCACCATGAGTTTTCAAAGATAATTGCCAGTGGCTCTGCAATCACATCCACCAACTCCTTTAGCACCTTCGGATGCAGCGCATCTGGCCCCATGGACTTGTGCTTGTCCAGTTTTTCTAAATAGTCCCGAACCACTTCTTTCTCCACAGAGGACTGGTCACCTCCTCCCCATGCTGTGCTGCCCAGTGCAGCAGTTTGGGAGCTGACCTTGTTTGTGAAGACAGAGGCAAAAAAAGCATTGAGTACATTAGCTTTTTCCACATCCTCTGTCACTAGGTTGCCTCCCTCATTCGGTAAGGAGCCCACACTTTCCTTGACTTTCTTCTTGTTGCTAACATACCTGAAGTAACCCTTCTTGTTACTTTTAACATCTCTTGCTAGTTGCAACTCCAAGTGTGATTTGGCCTTCCTGATTTCACTCCTGCATGCCTGAGCAATATTTTTATACTCCTCCCTGGTCACTTGTCCAATCTTGCACTTCTTGTAAGCTTCTTTTTTGCGTTTAAGATCAGCAAGGATTTCACTGTTAAACCAAGCTGGTCACCTGCCATATTTACTTTTCTTTCTACACATCGGGATGTTTTTTTTCCTGCAACCTCAATAAGGATTCTTAAAAATACAGCCAGCTTTTCTGGACTCCTTTCCCCCTCATGTTATTCTCCCAGGGGATCCTGCCCATCAGTTCCCTGAGGGAGTCAAAGTCTGCTTTTCTGAAGTCCAGGGTCCGTATTCTGCTGCTCTCCTTTCTTCCTTGTGTCAGGATCCTGAACTCGACCATCTCATGGTCACTGCCGCCCAGGTTCCCATCCACTTTTGCTTCCCCTACTAATTCTTCCCGCTTTGTGAGCAGCAGGTCAAGAAAAGCTCTGCCCCTAGTTGGTTCCTCCAGCACTTGCACCAGGAAATTGTCCCCTACACTTTCCAAAAACTTCCTGGATTGTCTGTGCACCGCTGTATTGCTCTCCCAGCAGATATCAGGGTGATTGAAGTCTCCCATGAGAACCAGGGCCTGTGATCTAGTAACTTCTGCTAGTTGCCGGAAGAAAGCCTCGTCCACCTCATCCCCCTGGTCTGGTGGTCTATAGCAGATTCCCACCATGACATCACCCTTGTTGCTCACACTTCTAAACTTAATCCAGAGACTCTCAGGTTTTTCTGCAGTTTCATACCGGAGCTCTGAGCAGTCATACTCCTCTCTTACATACACTGCAACTCCCCCACCTTTTCTTCCCTGCCTGTCCTTCCTGAACAGTTTGTATCCATCCATGACAGTACTCCAGTCATGTGAGTTATCCCACCAAGTCTCTGTTATTCCAATCAAATCATAGTTCTTTGACTGTGCCAGGAGTCCTGGTGATGAAGATAACAATAATGGTTATTTGTAGCATAATCATATAAATGTAGGGCTGAAACTGGAAGGACCTCCAGAAGTCATCAAGTCCAGGCCCCTGTGCTATGGTGAGCCAAGTGAACACATCCCTAACAGGTGTTTGTCCAACTTGTTTTTTAAAACTTCCAATTATGGGGATTTCACAACCTTCCTTGGAAGCCTGTTCCAGAGCTTAACTACTTTTATAGTTAGAAAGTTTTTCCTAATATGGAACCTGCTTCTTCCTCCCTATGCATTAGGCCAGTAAACCCTCAAAGAAGGCAATTAGATTGGTTTGGCATGATTTGTTCTTTACAAATCCATGCAGGCCATTCCTTATAATCCTATTATCCTCCAGGTGCTTACAAATTCACTGTTTAATAATTTGCTTCAGTAACTTTCCAGGTATTGAAGTTAGGCTGACTCTTCTAAAATTCTCTGGTCCTCTTTGTTCCCCCTTTTAAAGATAGGTACTGTGTTTTTCCTCCTTCAGTTTTCTGGGAACTTCAGCTAGTTCCTTAAGTACCCTAGGATGAATTTCATCAGGCCCTGCCGACTTGAATTATCTAAGGTATCTAAATATTCTTTAACCTGTTCTTTCCCCTATTTTGGCTTTCATTTCTCAAATTATTTTTTTGCTGGTCAGTCTAATTTTAAACACTGAAATTTTAGGGATTGATCTTTGAACATGAGTCATTGATATCATACTTGCCACCCAAGAAGGAGATTGCAAGTAAGTGGAGGTTTCATTTTAACTATAGAGTCCATGGATTACAGGAATGATCACCTTTTTTTCTACTTGATAGTAAACAAGAAGTAAAATCGGATTATAGGAATGGATAGATATTAATCTGAATGTTCTCTTTCCCTTTTATTTTATCTTACGTTATTCAGCCGGTTTCCCCATCACTATAACATTTAGGTTATTTACAAAATACGCAGTAATTACTGAGAACCAGAATAATGTTTCAGTGTAAGCAGAACAATCCGATATTGAAGGAAACAAAATAAATATCGTCAGTGCAGATGCATCTACCAGAGAATCTATGTCATTTAAATTGCATTGTTTATTTCGCTGCAATGGTCTAGGAAAGCTCCATATAGAAATTCTGTTTTATAGAAATAAATAAAGGCTAATAGAAATTAGCTCTAAATTAAACAGTGGGGTTGTAAATGCATTGCAACAGAGCAGTCACAACTTCTAAGAGGAACTTGACTGAGAGCACCCAAGCTACTAATGGAAGGAACACGCCTAGTTCTAGACTAATGCTCGTTTCTGGGTTTTATCCACAACAGAAAATAGTAGCTGGGTTAAGCAGTGATTTACTTTTAGAATATGTACTAACTCAAAGCTAAACCAGCGAATAATGACTTTCTACTCCTACCCCCCAGAATGGAGTCTTCTATACATGACAGCTTCTTCGACATAGTAGAATTCCTTGCATACTACGGAAGATACTTTCCCTCTCATCTTGACACGCACAATCAGCTGTCAGTTAAGCAACAGTTTGTGCAAACCCTTACCAAAGCGTAACGTATTCATGACATCCCCACACCAGCAATATTTGAGAGAAAAGATCATTTTTAATGGTCGTGGGAATAGGAAAATAACCAAAACAAGAGACTGAATGAAGATTTTCTCAAAGTTACCTCCTCAGAAGCTGTGTCCTGCACAGGGGTGCGGATACAGAAGTAGTACTGAGGAAGTGGAAATCAGATCAGATCTCCAGCTGCTAGAGAAACTGGGATTCCCACAGCTAAGGACCCCCCTGGTCCTCTGAACGGAGGGAGCAATTCCCAAAGAATAAAAGGGATGAGGGAAAGCGGTTCTTGTGAAGAAAAGAGTTGTGTGTGTCAGAAAATGGCCAGAGGGACTTGGAAGGGATTCTCATTGGAGCCTCTACTGCTTTTAAGAGCCACGAAGAAGCATTGCAGGAAATAGTTAACTGTAAAAGTAACCACTGGTACTTTCTGATTTGGGGACGTGGGGAGAAGGAGATTCCAATCTTTCCAGACTCTAGGACTAGGACATGAACAGGAAGGAATTAAGACTTTTTTTTTTTTAAAGAAAACGGTTTCCTGTTTCCACACTACCAGTCGTTCAGAGAGAGAGAAAAAACTAAATTAAACTATTTTAAGACTTCATTCCATTAGCATATGTTTGGAAATGGTTAAAAAAAGTTAATTAAGTTAATGGCCGCAGAACTTTGGAGGCTGAATTCAGGTAATATATTTACATAGGAACACACAAGCCACGGATATTATGGTGATATATATGCGATAAAATGTAGAACTATGTGATAAATAAATTTCTCTGTGACCACTTCAAATGTTTTCTGCGGACTCAGTCACGGCTGTCAAGAGACCATCTCAAATTGTTGTTGATAAAAATCACTATACTACATCACACCATCACATACACGTGTCATTTATTGAGAGAGATGACTGACTCAATAGAGTTTCAGAATCTAGGTATCCGAATGTGAAAATAACCTCCCTTAATTGTACTATGTGTGGGATGAATGTGTGTGTGTTTTTCTGTATAACTAATTTCCAGTTTGCATGCACTTCAATATCTCTTGACGCAATCACTAACAGAAAGTTAGAAATGGAAATGTTGCCTAAACATTTTGCAGGGCAACTTTTAAAAGCACAGAGAACAGAACAGAAAACAGATAAACCATCCAGAGGAGAAAACAGAAGAAAAGCAATATATGAGATATTAAAGAGGTAACTACAGTTCAAACTACGTCTTCCTCCTCTCGTAAGGCCTTCTGCTGTTCATCTCACATGATTTATGTTATAACTTTTGTTCTTTGTACAACAAAACTAGTAAGAAAAACCACAAGGGCATAGTTAAAGCCCAAATAAAAGTGTGTACTAAATACATAAACATGGAACTCCTAACTACATACCATCTCTGGCTGGTTTCTAGCAGTTTCTCAAAATATAGAACACAATAAGCGCCCTTAGAGGGATCACAAACTATTTAAAGGAATAGTACCCTATTCATATAGATTATGACTTGTAACTGAAGAGATATTCTATCATTCAGAGCCACAGTGAAACACTTGACCTGCCTACGGAGCTCCATAGTATTGCCTTCCTTAGAGAAACTCTTAGGCCATTTTTCCTGTCCCTTTCGTTGACCCCATTGCTAAAAAAACCCTCTCTTCTACCTTTACATAAGTTAGATGATTACACATAGTTATGTATTATCTTTACATATATCTAGTGAGCTCACTGTAACTTGATAACGAGAAGATTGTATTTTCTACGGTTTTCTGAAAATTAGAGTTTTATAAGATAGAAAACATATTCCAATAAAAATTGATTCATTTCCTAGATGCATTTATTAAGAAATGGAAACTTCTAAATCGCATGTCATATGTCCTCACATTATCACCTAAAATATTAAGTCAGTCAATCAATCAATCAACAAATCCCAGCTGTTTCTAGACACCATTATTTTAAATAGCTATTTAACGTGTCTTCAGATATAAATATTTTACTTGAATATAATTTTCCGTAATATCAGAAAAGATCACCTTATGCAAGAACTGCATTTGAAGACTGAGACACAATTGTAACCAGTGCCCATGGACAGAGAATAAAAATATTAACGAACAACTATGAAAAAAATTAATGTGGTATTGCATAGTGTGGTACTCCATTTCAGTCACAAGGTGTCGCTGTCTACTTAAAAAGGTATTTCCTTAAATAGGGAAAAATCACAGCGCCAGCCTGATTTAGAGCAGTCTGAATAAAGCTCAAGAAGATGCCGGAATAATACTGGAGGAAAACCGACTGCATTTAAAGCATTAAATGATAATATTTTGGCACATATTTAAAATAATTTTCTACATTTGCGAGATATAAAGCAGTAACATTTTACAAAGAAGAAGCATTCTACGTCCGCAATGGCTCTTCTCCGGCGAGACTCCCTGGTAACCAGGCAGC
>NW_020665189.1:3535246-3552981 GCF_002925995.2 Terrapene triunguis | reverse complement strand
CTCATGGTTTTCAGCCCCAACTTCCCTCACTCTGCCGAGAATGGGGAGAAGAAGATAGAATCCGAGTTCACACCAAATGAGAATGGAATGGTGAGTTTCTATTGTGGGATATGTATGCCTTGTTTATATTTTTCTGTAATTATGTCCTGTTATTTGATGACATTTTCCCTTGGTATTGTTCTCTGAAGAGTGGATAGTTCTCTGAAGACATCCACGCAGTGTGCAGCGGTGGTCAAAAAAGCAAACAGGATGTTAGGAATTATTAAAAAGGATATAGAGAATAAGATGGACAATATCTTATTGCCCTTATATAAAGCCATGGTACGCCCACATCTTGAATACTGTACTGATGTGGTCTCCTCATCTCAAAAAAAGATATACTCGCATTAGAAAAGGTTCAGAGAAGGGCAACTAAAATGATTCGGGGTTTGGAAAGGGTCCCATATGAGGAGAGATTAAAGAGGCTAGGACTTTTCAGCTTGGAAAAAAGGAGGAAAGGGGGGATATGATAGAGGTATATAAAATCATAAGTGATGTGGAGAAAGTAAATAAGGAAAAGTTATTTACTTGTTCCCATAATATAAGAACTAGGGGCCACCAAATGAACTTAATGGGCAGCAGGTTTAAAACAAATAAAAGGAAGTTCTTCTTCACACAGCGCACAGTCAACTTGTGGAACTCCTTGCCTGAGGAGGTTGTGAAGGCTAGGACTATAACAGCGCTTAAAAGAGAACTGGAGAAATTCATGGAGGTTAAGTCCGTTAATGGCTATTAGCCAGGATGGGTAAGGAATGGTGTCCCTAGCCTCTGTTTGTCAGCGGGTGGAATTCGATGGTAGGAGAAAGATCACTTGATCATTACCTGTTAGGTTCATTCCCTCTGGGGCACCTGGCATTGGTCACTGTCGGCAGACAGGATACTGGGCTGGATGGACCTTTGGTCTGACCCAGTATGGCCATTCTTATGTTCTTGTGTTCTTATGTTGTTCCCCTCCAAATTATGTTTATTTACATTTTTTTTTTGGAAAATTTTAATCAGTGGCTTTAATTGTCATCAGAATAATCCTGGAAAATAAATCCAGGGCTTTATATCTCTCAAAATCTCTGTTTTAATGTTCAGTATTATAACTTTGGATATTCTTCTTCACATAATAGTGTAATCCTTCTTTGAAGACAAGTGAAACTAATTATTTTTGTTTAGTGTGTTATAGGTGATACATGTACTGGTCATGCCTATAATTAAGGTTGCCTGACATATTTCTTTTCAGTCGCTTAATATTTTCCCAAGCTTAAATATTCAGAGTGAAATTTACCATGGTGAATATCTGCATCACATGATTTTTTCTTTTTTCAAAAATTTCAGCCAAAAGTTTTTATCTGTTTCTGACAATGAGGTAAGGGGGAAAATTATATTTTGTCTATATTAAAAAAAGTTTTTACAAGTATTTTGTCAAGCAGTTCTTACACTGCTATTCTTTGATGCAGAGGCTTGAAATTTGTATCTGGGATTTTCCTTTGGCTATCTCCATGAAAATTCACCATAATTTAGTGAAGTTTTAATTTTTTGAACAATCTCAAGTAGCACATGCTCAATAGAGACTGGTTGGAATTTGGCAGCTAAATTCTCTGAAGAGTCCATATGCACTGAGCATGCTTTATCCCCTTTCAGATTTTACATGCCAACTGGAGTACACACAACTTCCCCATGGAGTGATTAAGCATGCTTCATCCCAGGACTGAGCAGGCCTTTTCTAGTAATTCCTCCTGTTGGTGGCTGTGGGACACTGTGGTGGTGGGCACAGGAACTGAGATCAGGGAGACAGTGTATCCTGTGCTCTCAGGCAGAGTGGAGGAAAAGGATGAAACACCCTGATTAAAATGCAGAGGGGTAAAGAGGGGGAGGGGAGGAAGGGATGCAGGAGTGTGTGTGAGTGGGGGTTAAGGGCCTCTGAGAGGAATGGGAGTTAGGACAGTTGCTGGGGATAGACAGGGATAGGAGCAGGGGGTGGGGGCAGAAGGCTGAGAGGAAGGAACAAAGGGAGGGAGCAGGAGCTAGGGGTACGGTTGCAACCTGCCCAGTGTTTACCAGAATTCCCCCCATCCTTTTTTGAGGTAGCTTTCCCAAAAATCTGTAAGCGTGCTTAGTCCACACTGCCAGCTGTCCAGTTTTATGGACTGAGCATCATCCTGGATGTCCCATTTTTCTGTACCTCAGAGGTAGCAACCTTAGCTAGGAGGGAGTGTGATAGGAGCAGGGAGGAGGGGAAAAGCAGGATCCATGTAGGTGATAGAAGATGAGCAAGGAGGGGGAAACACAGGCAGGAGCCAGGGGAAGAAAGGAGTGAGGGGCAAGACAGGGACACAGGGGCAGGAGATGGATGATCAGGAGACAGGGATATCAATAGATAGGGTATATGAGTAGGTGTTGAGGAGAGGGGCAGAAGAGGACAGAAAGAGGCTTGAGTGGGGCCAAAGGCAGAAGGGTCTAAGTACTAGAACACACTCCCCTTCAGAACCTGGAATTGAACCCAGCATTTCTTTGTTATCTAGTAAGTAGCTGTGAAACCTTCTCAGCCTTCTACTACACCATTTACTCTGTTGGTAGGGGCCTGTGTTGTGGATCTAAAGATCCTAACCCTGTGGATGACCCATGTTGGGGGTCAATATGGTTTTACATGATGAAACATTTGTATTTAAATTTTTAAGTTTTTAAAAATCTTAAGAAATGACATTAAAAGAACCTATGTTAAAATAAAATTAAGGTAGAAATGTCAGTTATTCAAAAGTTATGAACTGTCAGAATTAAGGTTGCCCAAAGAATCTTAACTCGGCCCCCTCGTGGGTATGCATTATGATATAGTATATAATTACATGAACTATATAGACACACTATTTTCCACAGGACCCCTATCTTGTTCAGTGCACAGGACAGACTGTTCTTTAGGAATGAATCAAGGTTGTGTAGTGAATGAGTATGTTTTCTGTAGGAACCCAACCTCATTTGTTGCAGAAGCTGGAAGGTATATGGTGAATGAGGCAGAGAACTGCAGAAAGAGAAAGGATGGTTTTGTAGTTAAGGCAGTTGAATGCCACCCTAGAGAAGTGGATTATGTGCATGTCTCTGCCACAGAGTTCGTCTGTGATGTGATGCTGGGCAAGCTACATAAATCTAAATTTATGCAAGTGGACAATGTATATTCCTCTTTTTCTGGATCCCCAACTTGATACATCTGGGCTCTGACTTGCAGAAGTACTGACCACTTACTATATCTGAAGTCTGTGGAAGCTCTGTTCCAAACATACAAAGTGCTATAAAAATGATTATGTACTCTGAAGATATGGCCATAGGCTTCTCAGATGGGCACCCAAATTAGTTGATCCTTTTAACAATTTTGGATTTCATCTCTGAGCCTCATTTCCTCATGTGTGAATGGGGATAATAATACCACCTTGCCTCACAGGGGTGTTGTAAAAATAAATTCAGTAGTGTTTGTAAAGAATTAATATACTACTATGAGAACAGGAAATTAATAATTCTGTATTCAGTGCAGGGTTTGGATGGTGTGTATTACATAATGCATGGCACCACACATTGAATGATGATGATAAAAAATAATATTGAATAGCTACCCATTCAGTATGAGCTGAATAAGGGCTCCTGAGGAAAAATATCTTATGCTCAAGGGGGCTGAATTAAGGTTGCAAGAGAAAACCTATATGTCAGTAACCCTACTGTCATTGCAAATATCTTTATTTTGCCTACTATAATTCTTGTCCCTTGTAGACTCTTGGAGCTAGATTCATTAAAGGACATAGGTGTTTTGATGCCGAGTCTCATGGTACCTAGAAAATTGCTGGGATGCACAAAGCCAGATTTAGGCATGCAGACTCCCTATACAATGAATGGGAATGGATAGGTGCCTCAGAATGGGAGCGGTGAGGGTGGACGAGACTTGGGCCCACCCACTACTCTGGGTCCCAGCCCAGGCACCCTGTAGATGGCTGCCACTTGCTGCAGCCCCTCTGACTCCTCAGTTCATTTCCCTGGGCCACTTATCATAGAATATCAGGGTTGGAAGGGACCTCAGGAGGTCATCTAGTCCACCCCCCTGCTCAAAGCAGGACCAATCCCCAGATAGATTTTTGGCCCAGATCCCTAAATGGCCCCCTAAAGGATTGAACTCACCACCCTGGGGTTAGCAGGCCAATGCTCAAACCACCGACCCATCCCTCCTCCCTTCCCTGCAGCGTATAGCACCTTCTTTGCCCTTACCTCAGGACTTCAGTCTTCCAGTCTTAGCAGCTAGCCAGGCGCTCTCTCTAGCTTCCTTAGTCCCTTCTGGCAGCACTGCTCTGTCCAGGGTGCTGGCACTCCTTCCTCCTGCTAGGAGCCTGATCTTCCCTGCTGGAGCTCCAGACAGCTTCTGAAGCCTCTCTGCTCTGCAGCCCATCTTATATGGGACAGCTCGGCCCTGGTTGGCTGCTCCTTGCAGCCCCTCTCTAATTGTCTGCCTCCTGTGCAGCCTCCAACAATAGTTTTAAAATGTAATGCGCAGTAGCAGATTTTTAAACATATAGAATATATTTGTAAAGCCATATCTTCCTTGTCCCTTTTAAAATAATTTTCCATTTCCCCCTATTGTCTTTATTGTCTATATTAAATTCATTAGTATGCTTTACATCCTTGCCTTATTCCTCTTTGAAAAGAGAAGGTATTAGAGCTGCATCATTTTATAAGAACTATTGGCTGGGGTGATATAATGCTTAAATTCAGAGCCATATCTTGGGGCACAGTGTTGTATTTAAGTAATTCAATTCAACCCTGTCAAAGGCTTTTTCTCACATCTAATGATAGGAGAATGTGAGCGTTCTTTTGGATCTGGACTGAATATAGTATTTTTAGTTCCCATCTTGTATTTGTTAGGTATATCTATATTTCATAAAGCCTGTTTGGTCTTTATTAATATAGCTTGGTGATACCGGAAGTGGTGTACTCTACAGTGCCTTAGCCAGAATCCTTACATGTGAACTTAGTAAATAAATTGATTTGTATAATTAACTTTAATTAAAATCCAATTCAGGTTTGGGAATGACTTCTGCACAGAGGTTTATATTTCTTTCTCTCTGAATATTGTGTAACACCCATCTGTGAGACGCCTATCCAATTTTCTTTTAGAGCTTTATAATATTTCATAATTAACCTGTCTTGAGCCAGGGCTTTACCATTTTCATACTATCAATGGCTATTAAGATGTCTTCTTCTGTGTTAGATTGTTCAAACATATTTACATCTAAAAACTGAAATATGGGGTATCATTTTGTTTATCTAAAGTGCATTTTCTCTTAATAATGGATAATCTATTATGTGCATTTCTATGATAAGTTGAAAATGCATCATGTAGTTCTTTGGGATGGGTAACCATTTCTCCATGGCATTTCTAACTATTGGGATGACACAGTTAGTTTACATTACTTTTAATTTTCAGACCAATAGTTTGCTTTGCCTTTGCTTATTGTTTTTGTTTTTTGTTATTGTTGATTTTTTTTTACCGGAGGTCTATTTCTCTGGTTTCAATTATAGTCTGGCTTAGTCTATTTATTTTGAATTTCAGAGGGTCCAATTAATAAAGCAACCTCTCACTACTGTTTTAAATAGGTCCCAGATATCTTATATTTACCCTGATGTGTATGTATGATATCTTTGTAACCCTTCTGCCCATCTGAGTTGTCAGCAACAAGGGCCGGATTCAGTATCTAGGGGTTCTGTTTCAATAACACAATGCAAAACCGGCTTGAACCCCCACCCAGTGACCTGGCACAATTACATACCACCCCTTGGGCGCCTCTAAGAGGCAATACTTCCCCTCTCGCAAGCACGGAGTCTGAGTGTAGCAAAATCCTTTTAATAAAGGAGGGAAACAATGCGGCATTATGTTGGGGAAACACCACAAACAGGATTCATAACACAAACCATGAGCAAAAGACCCACCCCCACAAGTAAGTTTGGCAGTATCCTTTTCCCCTCAGGGTCTTAAGTTCAGCAACCCAAAAAATCACCCAAAGTCCCAAAAGTCCAACACCCCAAAAGTCTCTTGAGTCCAGCAACCCAAAAATCACCCAAAAGTCCAACAACCAAAAAGTCTCTCTCCCTGGTCAGTGCAGCCCCAGAGTTCAAGTTTATCTACAGAGTTTTACCTCCCAGCCTGGGGCGGGGGGAGAGGCACAGTGCTGTTAAGGGGCACCTTATGTGGTCCAAGGCCAATTGCCCTGCCTCTCCATGGGGTTCTGCTGCAGCCTTCACCGCGAGCCACTCCACCAGCCACTCCACTCCACCAGCCGTCCCGTGAGCTGCTCCAGCTGTCCCGCAAGCCGCTCCAGTTGTCCCGCAAACTGCTCTGCTCCACCAGCTGCTCAGCAACATATTTTCAGGCCCCCACACACTCAGTGATTTCAGCTTGTAGTAGGGGAGCCTCAGTGCTGGTGCACCATTGGCTCAAAGTGAATTCAGCTCAGCAGCCTGTAACTAGACTCCTAATAGAATTAAAATGAGCTCTGATATTCTACAGTAGAGAGAAGAAGGTGCAATTGGTATTTCAGACTCTCAAAAGGGGCCCATGGCATCAGGTACAAATACCTATCCCCAGCCTCTCTTAATTCACTGGGTTTTGGAACCCATGTCCCTTGTCTAGCGAGTGCTACTCAGTTGATGGCAAGTCCCTCTGTCATAAAACAGTTTCATTGTCCTTGATTCACATAATCAGGGTAACAACACTTTATTCTTCCTGCCCCAATAACAGAGAAACTGGGGATCCCACAGCAGCCAAAGTGACCATTTGGGCTCATGCTAGGCGGGGTGGGTGTGCCTATGCAAACAAGATCAGCCCCTGAAGTTCTTTTCCACAACTCGCCACAATTCACCACCAGATGTCAGGGTAGAGCTCATCCTGACTCTGTTTACATCTTCATCCACATTTTGAAATATTGAATAATATGATTTTAAAATTATTTACTTGGTCTGGATCTTGTCATAGGAGACAACTCAAACTCCTGGTTTTCTTAGAGAGCTTTTTGTCCCTCAAGTTAAATGTCAGTTCAACTGGAGTATGGTTTGACTATGTAATATTATGTATGTCTGCATGCATAGTCTGCAGGAAGATGGTGTTAGCAATAAGAATTAACCAGAATCAAAATCTATCCTGAATAAAGGTTATATGGGTGAAAAAAAATTAGAAATCTTATTCATATGAGACTTCAAATATATTTCAATCCCTTTGTCCCTATGTTTAAAAAGACAATGTCCTAGATTTGTATCTTTCCTTTGCTTCAATATATAGATATAATTTCCTCATAAAATTATTTCTCCTTCTTGGATAGAGTCTAAAGTCCTATATTAATCATTGAAACACTGTTTTTTATTTGAGTTAGGGGCATAGATTGATCTTTTTGTAACTCTCCTGCCATTTAAATCTCCTTTGAGAATAATAAATTTACCATTAGGTATCTATAATTTGGTCTATTATTTTAAATCTAGTGTGTTTGGATAAAGGAATAGCTATTCTTCTTCAACTCTGGCAGAGGCATAATAGTTTTGTCCCAAATATATTCTCTTTAAGCCACTCTCCCATCTCTCATTAAAATGTGTTTCTTGTATGCAGAAAATATCGGATAGAGTTTTCCTTAGTTCTATAGTGACCTTGTGTCCTTTAACCACATAATTTAGCCTATAACATCAATTCAGGCAGGTTTAATAAGAGCTAATTATTACAGTAAAATCTAATTGATTACAAGGTACACCGCTTTGGACATTATAATCATTTTTGTATATTGTATTCTAATCCATCAGAAGTAGCTATACTTTCCTGAATTCTTTTGAGTAGATTTAAAACAAAACAATGTGCTTTCTTAAACAATCAAAATCCCAGTATATTTATCTGATCAGTTTTTAATGTGACCTTATACCCCACTTCTGTTAAACTGTCTTTGGACTATATCATAAGAGTAAAAAGTTTTAGTGGTGCAATAAAATAAATATTCAGAATAAACAGTAATATTTTACCCATCATTCTCTATCTTATCCTTCCCTTCTATTGAACTACTTCTGTGGTGCATCTATTTGTTGTTCAGATTTTGGTGTTGACCTTTACATATTTTCCTTTTAATGGAAGTTGTAGGGGAATGCAAAGCTTTCCATATATCCTCTGTATCATCTAATTTAACCTTATGTCATATCTAAATAATAATGATATCTTTGCTTCAACAGTTACCAAGAGAGGGCAATAAGGAAGACAAAGTATAAGATTTTATATGTATAGGAAAAACAGCTTTATATTTAATTAGCTGTTGATAAGAGCATGAAGAATTGAAGGAAAAAGTTACTAATATTAAAGCCACAGTCTCCAACTATGGACTTTGAGGTGTTGTTGATTTTCAATGTGAAAAAAAAAGTGGGAGTACATGGGATAAAAATAGGTTGTGATGATGTTGAGGAGATGAAAACTTTCCACATCTGATTTGAGCACCAATAGAGAAAAAATAATGATAAATGTTTGAATGATTCTGTCAACAACCAACAGCTGACTTCCTCTCTGATTTTGACTAGGATACATTGCTTTGGTGTGCTATTTTTCCTGCTTTATATTCACTATATATTTCTTCTAATCTGCCTATAATGGATTTTTATTTCTTTACTTTTTGATTATTGTCCTACATGGAATACTTCAGTGTGTATCTCATATACTAGGCAAAACTGAAAGCATCTGGAAGATTTTGGTTAGATAAAATATAATCTAACTGTATATTTTTTTAAAAATCTTTTTTACATTTGACAATTTTCTTAATAGTTTTATTATAATTTAATCTGAAAATTACAAATACTTGAATTTTGAAATTTAAATTACATGAAATTTTAATTTTTATATAAATTTATTTTTTTTAAAACATTATAAACACTTTAAAATTTTACATAATATGAGAATTTCCATTATTCAGCCAAATCCTGAATGCCTTTCTCCGGAAAAAAAAATCCAAAGAAGCCAAAAGAAGTGAAGTCAATGGAAGGTTTGCTTGAATAAGGAGTACATGATCTTCCCCATTTCCTTCAGTGAAAGTTCTCATCTTGGAAATGGATCTATGCCCAAAGTTTTCTGACATGGCAGTCAAATCTTTGGGAAAGTCATAAATCAAGGAGAAAATAGATCCTGAGTGACACAGTCTTATAGCATGGCTTTCAACTCCTAATAATCCAGAAGGAAATCATATCCCACCCTTCTAAATCCAGAATTCCCCAATTGCATGTTTATTATAGTCATACTCATCAAAATGTTATAATTTCTGAAGACATAAAACGAAATACAAAATGTTTGTAATGAAAACCTGATTTTACCAATTACTTTATGCTTAGGTATACTGTTCAAGAATCGGGTTTGGTTGTCAAAACTTGCATCTTTTAAATATTTGGATGAGTTATTCAAACATGATGTGTTATTCCCCCAAAAATGTAGAGAATGATTTGTTTATTGAAAAATAAAAATAAATTCTACATTAGTGGGTTTAGTTGCTATAACTTTTTATGTGGTCTTGTTGAATTTGCAATTAACGACCACATGCCCGATCATGCGAGGGACCAAATGCTCTGAGTTCCAATTCTACATCACTGGACGGAGCCCATAACAGAATAGACACAGAAAGTGAGGTTGTATGACAAGCAATGCTCCATATTTTTATCAAATGAAATCTGCTATTTCAAGTTGGTTCTCTTTCTAATACATTAGTAAGTAGCACAGTAAATATGTGCAGTGTTTTTTTATTGACAGAGGCAGTAGCCTGGAAGAAGAGACTGTTTGGCAGCAGTCACTGGACTGGGTAATCTTAGGGACAGGGGTTGTCTTTTTCTTCTGTGTTTATACATCACCTAGCACAACAGGGTCTTGGTCAAACATTGGTGCTCCTAAACACAACAACAACAAACACAGACTACCCAGTATCAAATCGGATTATAATTCAAACCCACTTTACCTTAATTTATCATATTTCTGTCTATGATTTGTCTATTAGATATTAGGTAATTACCCATGGAAAAGTTTGGTATGAATAAAATAACTAGAGTAGGTTACTTCAGAAAAGCACAGTTCGGTGGTCATGGTGGATCAGTTAAAAATGACTCACATTTTAAGTACTAGGCAGCCACATCACATTTGTTCTAAGATGCTTGAAAGATGATAAAATGAGACTACCCAACATGTCAACAAGCTGAGATAAACAACAATTGTCGCTCAATGGAAAACAAGTGTGTGCTTCAGTTCCATATGAGGAGAGTTTAATAAGACTGGGACTTTTTACTTGGAAAAGAAATGACTAAGGGGGGATATGATAGAGGTCTATAAAATCATGACTGGTGTGCAGAAAGTAAATAGGGAAGTGATATTTACTCCTCGTAACACAAGAACTAGGGGTCACCATATGCAATTAATCAGCAGCAACTTTAAAACAAACGAAAGGAAGTATTTCTTCACATAACACACAGTTAACCTGTGGAACTCTTTGCCAGAGGATGTTGTGAAGGCCAACACTATAACAGGGTTCAAAATCTCTCTCTATGGATAGTAACTCCATGCTCTAATAAGAATATAACAGTAGGGATCTATTATCGACCACCTGACCAGGACAGTGATAGTGACGATGAAATGCTAAGGGAGATTAGAGAAGCTATCAAAATGAAGAACTCAATAATAGTGGGGCATTTCAATTATCCTCACATTGACTGGGTACATGTCACCTCAGGATGAAATACAGAGACAGAATTTCTCGATACTTTAATTGACTGCTTCTTGGAGCAGCTGGTACAGGAACCCACAAGGGGAGAGAAAATTCTTGATTTAGTCCTGAGTGGAGCACAGGATCTGGTCCAAGAGGTAACTATAACAGGACTGCTTGGAAATAGTGACCATAATATAATAATATTTAACATTCCTGTGGTGGGAAGAACACCTCAGCAGCCCAATACTGTGGCATTGAATTTCAGAAAGGGGAACTATGCAAAAATGAGGAGGTTAGTTAAACAGAAATTAAAAGGTACAGTGACTAGAATGAAATCCCTGCAAGCTGCATGGACACTTTTCAAAGACACCATAATAGAAGCCCAACTTAAATGTATACCCCAAATTAAAAATCACAGTAAAAGAACTAAAAAAGAGCCACCGTGGCTTAACAACCATGTAAAAGAAGCAGTGAGAGATAAAAAGGCATCTTTTAAAAAGTGGAAGTCAAATCCTAGTGAGGTAAATAGAAAGGAGCATAAACACTGCCAAATTAAGTGTAAAAATGTAATAAGAAAAGCCAAAAAGGACAGCTTGAAGAACAGCTAGCCAAAAACTCAAAAGGTAATAACAAAATGTTTTTTAAGTACACCAGAAGCAGGAATCCTGCTAAACAACTAGTGGGGCCCCTGGACAATCGAGATAAAAAAGGAGCACTTAAAGATGATAAAGTCATTGTGGAGAAACTAAATGAATTCTTTGCTTCAGTCTTCACGGCTGAGGAGGTTAGGGAGATTCCCAAACCTGAGCCGTCCCTTGTAGGTGACAAATCTGAGGAATTGTCACAGATTGAAGTGTCATTAGAGGAGGTTTTGGAATTAATTGATAAACTGAAGAGTAACAAGTCACCGGGACCAGATGGCATTCACCCAAGAGTTCTGAAAGAACTCAAATGTGAAATTGCAGAACTATTAATTATGGTTTGTAACCTGTTCTTTAAATCAGCTTCTGTACTCAATGACTGGAAGATAGTTAATGTAATGCCAATATTGAAAAAGGGCTGTAGAGGTGATCCCGTCAATTACGGACCGGTAAGTCTAATGTCAGTACCAGGCAAATTAGTTGAAACTATAGTAAAGAATAAAATTGTCAGACACATAGAAGAACATAACTTGTTGGGCAAAAGTCAACATGATTTATGTAAAGGAAAATCATGTCTTACTAATCTATTAGAGTTCTTTGAAGGGGTCAACAAACATGTGGACGAGGGGGATCCAGTGGACGAGGGGGATCCCTAACCCTAACCCTAACATCTAGATTTCCAGAAAGCCTTTGACAATGTCCCTCACCAAAGGCTCTTACATAAATTAAGTTGTCATGGGATAAGAGGGAAGATCCTTTCAGGGAATGAGAACTGGTTAAAAGACAGGGAACAAAGGGTAGGAATAAATGGCAAATTTTCACGGTCAGTCCTAGGACCAATCCTATTCAACTTATTCATAAATGATCTGGAGAAAGGGGTAAATAGTGAGGTGGCAAAGTTTGCAGATGATACTAAAGCGCTCAAGATAGTTAAGACCAAAGCAGACTGTGAAGAACTTCAAAAAGGTCTCTCAAAACTAAGTGATTGGGCAACAAAATGGCAAATGAAATTTAATGTGTATAAATATAAAGTAATGCACATTGGAAAAAATAACCCCAGCTATACATACAATATGATGGGGGCTAATTTAGCTATAACTAATCAGGAAAGAGATCTTGGAGTCATTGTGGATAGTTCTCTGAAGACGTCCACACAGTGTGCAGCGGCAGTCAAAAAAGGTCCACTCTTATTTTGAATTGTCTTTAAACCATTTCCAAACAAAAACAAAGTAATAAAATGTACAGTAACATTGGAATAAATGCAAGAGGCCTAAATAATAAAGTTGTACTACATACTGATGATGTTTTAATGAGGATTTTAGATATCCTTATCCCACTGCTTCATGTTATGAATAAAATCATCCAATTCAGAGAAACGTTGGGTTTTAGAATCAATTATATCAAAAATATAAGAAAAAATCAGCTTCCATTGTGAAAAAAACTTGATAAAGTATCTTACTTAGTATACTTACTATCCCCCATTTGGAAACATTATACAATGTACATTATATTTCTGTTGAAAAATTTAATCAAATAAAATAAGCTAACAACAATGTGGTTTAGTAGAGCCTTGATGGTAACATTGTCAACAAAAATCCCTATTGAGGTATTAGAAGACTCACAGTACTCCATGTTGCATTTTATTTGGGCAATGGTCCTTGGAGTTAATAGAAAAACATTGTATAAGTCATTATGCAAGAAAGGTGGTAGCAGCCTTTCTGGGTGAATCTCTGAAGGCCAATAAGTTCAGAGCAGCTATGACTAATTTGGAATCTGACTATTAGAGTTTTATAAAGGGATTCCATCTACCTCATAACTTTTTCTCACATCAACCAGTATTCTTCTGAAGTAATTCCATTCTACCTGATCAAAGGCTTCTCTGGATCAAAAGACAGCCATATACCAAGTGTACTGTTTGACTGGCCCAAATGGATTACACCTGGAACTCTCCATAGGTTACCCACTACTTGGAAACATCTAATAAATGGTGTCTGGTTGCTATTAATTACTTATGCCACCAGAAGGTCTACCCTAGTGGCAAACACCTTGCCAAATTCCTTCATATCAATATTTAGTAGGGAAATAGGTCTATATGAGGCACAATCAATTTTGTCTTTATCAGACTTCACAATCAATGAAGTATGGGCTTCTAACATAAATTTTGGAATTTGCAAAGAATCTAAGAATCTATTAAATAAAATGCTAAATCTGCTGCTGAATCTTTATGATATTGACTAGAGAGCCCAGCAGGGTCTGGTTACTTGCCAGCAGGCATCTTTTAAATTATATTATAAATATCTTCTGCACTGACAGGTCTAGCTTAGCTTCTCCATTGGTTCTTAGTCAAAGAAAGTAAATTAACAGTTGCAATATATTTTTAGCTGATTTTTATTTATCTAGATTTCACTTGTATAGAATAAGTGTGAAAATGCTCAAACATTTGGTATATTTCATTGTTTTATTATTCAGACTTTACCACCTTGTATTTCAATAATGTTTCTCTTTCCTCTCACTTGCCTCAGTCTATAAGCTAATTTTTAAAGTTAACACTACTTTAGCTCACAGATGACTCTTTCCATTTAATATGTAAGAAAAGCTTTCAGTTGCCCTGTCTGTGTTGTCAAGTTTTTAGAAAACGTTTTGCCTCTGTTTATTTATGTAATATATATATTACAATATTTTAATTCCTGGTAATAAGCAGTTTCTTTTAGGTTCCCTTTCTCTCACTATTACAGTCAGTTTACCCCAACGTACTGTTTTATATGTTGCTCATACGGTATTAAGACTTTCCTTTTTTCATCCTTTGAAAGTATTTGTCTCACCCTTCAAAGTGTTCAGTGGTACTGAGTCCCTCTGAAGGAAGATATGTATGCCTTGATATAGCAAAACATGTCAGCTCTTGTTTAACTTTAGACATAATATTTGTCCCATTGACTTCAATGAAACTACTCGGGTTTAAAGTTAAACAGGTGCTTAAGTGCATTGTTGGATGGGACTCAGTGTCCATGCTTTTGGCCTTCACTGCTATTGTACTCAAGGAAGATGCCATCACTGGAGGTTGGCCTGGTCATTTACTTGCCCTATTGTGGCCTCATTGAAAAAGGGTCATAAAGAAGACCTGATCAGTATGTGGCTAATACTGGTATGTGCTTTAGGGGAATAGAAAACAAGGAGTAATTTCTTACATATGGATTAATTTCTCTTCCAGAATCAATAATTCACATTTGCAAAGGTACTTTGCATATTTGTAGGCCAGTCAAACTCATCTTCCCTTTAAATTATCTGATCTATTTATTTGTGGGTTAAATGTTAAATTCAGGTATCTAATATTTACCTTTTTAGAAACAAAGCTAAGCAGAGTGGGGAAGAACTTTTCAAAGAAAGATTTTTATCCACTTCTACTAGAGATATACATTGAGCATATGATGATCTCTTTGCCCACAAGGTCACGTCTTATTGTTATGAATTGACGAAATTTGTCTTTTTTGACATATTTGGCCTCCGACTGTAATGGTTTAGAAATCAGTCTAGCCACTCCCTCCGTCCCTTTTGACAATACTGTAGACATACAATTCCTGCCTGAACCAGGAATAGTCTATTTCTTCTTTCACATTTCTAATGAGGTTATTGTAAAGACTCGTGAATGCATAGGTAGTCTTTATTTTTTGTAAGTATTCAAACCATTGACATTTTTATTAAGGTGCTAAGATATAGGGACTCCTGTTAATATAAACCATGCTTTGTTCATATAACATTACCCATTCTTGTCAAATGTAATATTATTGTCATTGCTACATTTTCTCTTTTCCTACTAATTCATTTGTAAATTTCCCATATTTATACCAAACACGTGTTTTAGTATTTTTGACTTCTTGATCTGTGAAGGCTGAAATACTTTTTCTCTCTCCCTTTCCCCTCTTTGTTTCCTTCTTAGAGGATACATCTCTATGGTGGGAAGCGTCCTACTCATCCACATCAGCCACAGTCTACCAGTATCTTAGGGCAGATAGGTAGTGTCTTCTCTTTATGGCTTATCCTCCTGTATCATCTACATTCTCTTCATCACAGTATGTTCTCTTTGGAAATTATCTGTTCTGGTTACAAGTCCTCTGGGGTTTAACAGGGTGCTACATTGATTTGGTTTCATTTCTTTTCTCTGTTTTTAAGTCTGATCCCAACATTATTAGCAGGTTTTAACTGAGTCTCAGTTCTGATAATATAACCTGAATTTTAAGGGGGAATCAAAGTTTAAGAGGGAGGGACCACCAGCAGTTTCTTACATTGGCACAATGCAGAGATCTGGTGTTTCTTCTGAGTGCCTTTCTCATTCTTAATGTGAGCAAGGACAGAGTTTGAAAAATAGAAATGCATTGACCCTGCACTTCCAATGGGACACGCCATTTTCTAATAATTCTCATTAAGTGATCCTTGTTCTCATAGTAGTGCAGTCAATTATACAGTAGGGTGAGTCCGTGCATCTACGTGTGGAAACACTGCATGGCATGTTCTGTTTTGGTACATAGGAGCTTCTTTCTCCTTCCCAAAGAATTATCATAGTCGTGTTTTCATATATTTCTCCCCATTTTCTATCCCGTCTGTGAGTTCTTTCAGTCTTATGCTATTTTGCTCTTTGGGTTCTTTAAATCATTTTAAGGTCCAGATCAAACTTCTTGATTTTAGCCAACTGAATTCCTTTATCTACATCAGTTAGTATATCTGAATGTTGCATTTAAGTCCTTTATCAGTAAATTCTTCTACATATGTATTATTTCTTGAAGGTGGTTTGCATCTCCGTTTATATTCATTTTTATTTCAGCTATTTCTCTGATGTCTGCCTTTGTAGCAGGCACATTTTTATCCTTGTCCATTGTACGTTGTTTGCCCACAGGTAGCTCTGCAGTGGGTCTTGCTGCTTCTCTCTGGTGGCGTGCACAGAAGCTCTTAATATCATAAGCAGCTTTCTGTACACGCATCCTGGATTTGGGAATATCCAGACACCTGTCATACGAGTTTTCAGGGATTCATATTTATCTAAGTAATCTCAATTGGCAAATGTAGAGACCATTGCTTTGGTGCGCTAAACAGGAGCAATCGCTTGACTGGCATGATGTCATGATGGATTATATAACGCATAAAATACAAGAGGGAAAGGGGAGCTAGAAAGAGAGAGCGACACACACACACACACACACAGAGAGAGAGAGAGAGAGAGAGAGAGAGAGATGGGAAAAACTTGGCCACTGTTCCTGCCTCTTCTGGGCTCCTTGCGGATACTTATGGAATATTCCTGCCTAAGCATCATTATCTGTTTTGATAAACACACACATACATACACAAGATGACCAACTGATGACAAAATATGAAAAGCACAGAATGAAGGTACAATAAATTATTACAATTGAACAGTTATGTAGTTCAATAATTTCTCGTAGGTTCAAGTCTATTAATATAATTTATATAAAATATTTCCCCACACTCTTAGGTTAACACTGATTCCTTCACCACAGAAGAGTCATAGAGATGTGACCACCCAACATTTCACACATTTTAAAGACGTGGGAAATTTTTGTCTGATTTATCTACTGAGGGAAGATCAGTACATTTGAATGTTTGCGAATGAATTTTTCCTACTATTCGTAACTGAACACATAGATCATAATAGAGTATCTTTTGCGGTAAATCATTTTTTAAAATAACAATACATAAAATACAAGGGCTTCCAAAAATATTTTTCACACACTTGTCTTGCTAATAAATAACTGAATTTTAAAGAAAAAGACACAGACATTGAGGAAAATTACCAGAAATGAAAAATAATACATCTTAGGGGCCAGCAACTAGCAAAACTCCCACTGCTATCTAAGGGAGTAGATTAATACCATCAAATTAGAGATCTATAATTTCCGATAATAATATAAACTGTTTTAAATTTTAAATAAAAAAACACAATACTGAAAACCAATGGCCTCATCAGAATATTAAAACACCACGAAAAAAGTATATACATTACAAAGAAAATAGTGCTACAGCTATTTTAAAATAAACCTATCATTGTTTACTTACACATTCACAGACACATGGTGTCGCTGTCCCCTAAAAATACGTTTCAGTAAGAAAAGAAACACATAGCTCCACCTTCAATTTCAACTACAGCCTTAGATGAAACGTCAGGAGGGCTCCCGGATGTGAGAGGGTTGGATTAAATTAAATTGCTTTCAAAGGTACGGCATCCCCCCATTCACTGGACTCTGCTGTTCGCTCAGTTAAAAACTGATTTATAAACCGACACTGGCGCACCGCCCCGTGTCCGCAATGGCTCTTCTCCGGCGAGACTCCCTGG